>NC_022018.1:1353165-1422641 GCF_000317375.1 Microtus ochrogaster | reverse complement strand
AAAAAAAAAAACCCTATTGAATGAGATAACCCAGAAAGACAAATATAATAATATGTACTCACTCCTCGGTGACTTTTATAAATAAAGCAAAGAAAAACCAGCCCACAGGTCACAGCCACAGAGAACATAGACAACAAAGAGGATCCTAAGAGAGACAGACATAGACCTACACAGGAAGGAGAAAAAGACAAGATCTGAGTAAATTGGGAGTGTGGGGGAGGGTGGGAAGGGAGAGGGGAGGAAGGGAGGGGAGCAGAGAAAATGTATAGCTCAATAGAAACAATTTTTTTAAAAAGTTATGAAGTAGCAACAGAATTTAAAAGACACTGACCAGTTTGCAAACCTGCATAATAATCAGCTGTGAAATGAAGAAAAACTTTCACACCACATTGATTTTTGTTTAAAGGTTTAAATTATGAGTGAAATCCAAAACAAATGTTTTTATGATTCTGAGTGTGTTGATGAATATGTTTGAGTTATATCTCAGTATCTGGCATTTTATTGTCTGTCTTCATTTTGATATATTGCCAGAACCTGCATGCGTAAGAAGGACTGAGTCTGGATTCTACTACCAGGGGTGAAATAACTTCCACTGGGTGACACAGGCAGGCATTTTAATCACACATCACAGAGATGCAAAACTCAAGTTGGTCATCATTGATATTGGCAGTTGGTCAGTGCCCACGTTCTTGTGGTGTCTTTGAGCCAAGGTTACTTAAGGCTGCCTAACCCACTGGGACACCAAAATGGTATTAGGATCATCTTTTATGCAAAGTTCAAAGCAATTCTTCTTTAATAATTTACAACTTTGCGTGGGTTTGTATTAACACGGTGGTCTCTGTGCTCATCTGCAAATGATATTGTTGTTCACAGTAGAATTTTGCAGAATTTAAACAGTGTCCCGTGTTGTACAGTAAGGTGACCATGTTGAATATCTGAGGAGGTATGTTATTGGTCTGTTGTGTTCCATTTTCTACCAGAAGAGGCACCAAGATACCAAGATTCAGGAAGCCATTTGTGTTCTCATGATAACAATGCCTCCCAGAAGCTTTTGCTATATTTAGCACATAGCCTCTAACACTAACTGATGGCTGACATTCTGTTAGTGGGACCGAAATTACAGGAGTTTTCACTGGGAAATCAGTCGAGGCCAGTTCTTACCAGTGACAGACTTCGTGACCACTTCAGGCTCTGTGCCACTTTGTTCCTGAGCCTTGCAGTCTTTTCTGTCATTTCTGGATGTAAATGTCATTCTCTGAAGCCAGAACTTTCCTCCCATATGTAAAGGGCCACCAGAGGAATCATTTGCATCCCAGTTTCCCTATGAAAAGCCTTGGAGACAGCTCTTAGTGCTCCACTTGGCTGTGATTTGTGGGGTTGCTTTGGAAATAACTCTACAGTGTCATCATAGTTGTGGTGGCTTTACCTGCTGATTTTTTGTTACTGTTTTTCTCATGTTGGCTGTTTTTTGCTGAAGAAGAAGGAAGAACACGGAACCTGGTTTAAACAATAGATGCTTTCCTGGAAATAGTGATTCTTTCCTAGGATTTTATTTGCACATGTATATGTCTGGGGGCCTATACATGTGTACATGTTTACTGTGTGCTTGCACATATGTAGTGTGCCTTGGAGGACAGAGGATGATGTCTGGTGTCTCCATTTATCGATCATCACCTTATTTGTTGAGACAGGGCCTCTTACCAAAGCTGGAACTCACTTACTAATGAGAACGGGGGCTTTGCCTGTCCCCATCCCACTCATACCTTTAGTTACAGACCCATACCATATAGGTGCTAGGGTCCCAAACTCGGGTACCCACGCTGTGCCGTAAGAGCTTTACCATCTGAGCCATCTCTCTAGCCTCTTCCCAGGAGATTAGTTAGTTGTTTGTTCCTGAATTTGCCCAGTGAAATCTGGGCTGAGCTCCTCCTGCTTCTGCACCTTCCCCACACTGCAGCTTCATGCTCACTGCCTCTGTCTCCACATGTTCCCCAGAGCCAGCTCCAGTATGTGGTGTCCGTCTACTCGAGCATCTCTTGGTGTTCCTCACCTCACCATGAGGAGCATCTTCTGCATAGCTCATCTTTTCAGATCTCGTTCCTTCCCTTGAGTGTGTGAGCCTCTTCTACCAGCATGCCTTGTGTTCCTACATCGGGCTACTGTCCTGGGGCAGCAGATGTGATCTGAGACCATCCCAGGCTACCCAGGATGGGCAGTCGGTCAGTGCCACTTGTAAGAGACTATGTGTGTTGGCTGGTGTTCTGTCAGTAAATATCTAGTAAGTTCCCAGATGAACCCTTCATTGTCTTTCTTGTGAAATTATTGATCCAGCCAACTCCTCAGCACTTTCCTGCTTGTCCTCTTAGTTATAGAATAAATAGTTATACCTCTGCCTGTCCCCACTTCCCCACAAATGCCTCCCTCCAGCCATTTTGCTCCCACTCTTGTTTTGCTCTGATCCCATGTCCAGCTAGCATTCTTGTTCCTTTTTGGTGCAGGATCTCACTGTGGAACTCACTCTGTCTCCCAGGCTGGCTTGGAACTTGTAATAGGTTTGTTTCCACCCTGGAGTCAGCCAGGAGTACATGAACAAACTATCATATTCTACTACATTCTTGCAGAGCTTGGGTTTTGGAAACTTGACTGGGGGTGACAAGGGAATGAAGAAGTGATAGGCACACAGGTAGAGAGAAGCTGGGACTGGGTGGGCTGGGCTCTCTGATGGAGAAGTGGCAGCATGCTTATTACGTAGAGCTAAACAAGGAGGCAGGCTTAGCTAATCTCAGTCTTCAGGCTGTAAACATCCAGGGGGAGAAACCTATGGTGGACATTTTCTGCATCCACTATCAACATTCATACTGGAACCAGAGGGAGACTTTGCTGTCCTTCTGAGTCTCTCCCAGGGAAGGCTGAGGCGCTGGGCTCCTTGACATGGCAGTGCGCATGCCAAATAGTATGTCTTCACTCAGGACTTCCCAGGCTTGCTGCAATACCTACCCTGTAACACAGCTTAAAGAGGTTGAAGGGGAAGAATAGTGAAGGTACCATAACGCATAACTTGTGGCACATTTTCATTCATTTAGTTGAATTTTGATACAGACTCTACAAATACCGGGGCAATCACACTTGAATGTTGCTTTTGGAATTTTGCTAACAATGTGTTCTGGTGGAGCTTATGAATAGCAGAGCCTACCCTTAGAGTGTATTATTAACGCAGCAGAAAACCATCCCTGGGTGTGATTATGGTCAGCGAGGTACCAGGAGCAGGTCAGGGGGTGCAGCCCGTTTCCATTTCTTTGGCATGTTTAACAGGGTGGCTTTTGTAGTCTGAAATAACCCGTTCTATTGTGGCCAACTTTTTCTTCCCTCCTAACTGCACGGTTGTCATATTAGAGTCACAATGAAGCCACCTTTCCCAAGTGACAGGGAGTGGCTGGCTGGATGAATACGTCCCTGTCACTTGGTCTGTTCCTGTCATAGGCTTGGCGGGTTTCTCTTGATCCTGTCCGACTTAACTGCCTTCCCTGCAGACTCAACCTCCAGCCCTTTGTTGCCCTAAACATTTTCCTCAAAGCTCTTTTATAAACTTTTTCTTTCCTGCTCTAGTTTCTCTCCCTCTCACCTACTTTGGCTTGGAGCCCTGTAACAATAGTGAGAAAGAAAAATACATTCTCGTGGTGCGGTCAGGAGGAACAAGAACGTATGATTAAAGAGACAGCTCAACTTTTCAGCTCCGGTGCCTTCTCGCCTGCTCAGTGATGGTTGGACGAGCAGGATGAAATGATTGAAAAGAGTTGGCTTCTCCCAATTAAATCTGTCACTGTCAACTTTGCCCATCGTTAAGAAGAACAGATTGGTTTTTTTCCCTTTCTAATTAGTTACTTGTTGATATGTGAGGAAAAATTAAGGCAGAAGGAGATAGGAAAATTATCAATTTTCTTTTGTAATCAGAATTGATTCCTGTGACATCCAGATGCCAGCATGAGAGACTGCTATTTATCTGCTAGATTTAGTTTGCTCTTCCTTGGTAGTAAAACCTCAACTTTTTTTCCCCCTTTGGCTAATTAGCAGTTGCCTGGAATACAAGTTGTATGTCTAGCCTGTCCTGCAGTAGGTAGCCTGTATACGGAAAGCCTGTGAATGGGTAGACCATGTACAGGTTCTCAAAAGATCCTGGAAGACTTGCTTTCTCTTCCCTCTTCCTAGGAGGAATGGAGGTGTGATGGCCGACCTCATTTAGTCAACTGGTATCATGATGTTTCTCTCAGAGTTTGGGTTATTAAAAGAAATACGCCATAGGCTGGGTGGCTTAAACCCTTCACGGTCCTGAAAGCTGGCATGTTGATGGATCAGGTGCCGACAGTTTTGGTGCCTGGTGAGATCCCCTCTCTTGGTTTACAGAGGGTCACAATCTTGCCTGGTCCTCACTGGCTGGGGATGGCAGCAGGAATGTGGAGAGGTAATCTCTTTTTGTTTCTTGTCTGAAGGTGTTGATGCCACTGATGGAGGCTCCACCCTCATGGCCTAATTGCTAAAGGCCCCACCTCCAAATACTTTTGGGGATTAGCATGTCAACATGTGCCTGTGGTGAAAAGACATTTGGCCCACACGAGATGAGAATGAAGCTTGGGCACCCAAGGGACCTCCAGACTGCTTGTGTGTGTGCTGGAGATGCCCCTGTGCAGCTGCAATCCCTGCCATTTGTCATTTTCTCTCAACAGGAAGTGGAACATAACAGATTCATCTGTGAGACTTGTGCAGTGCAGGGGAATTTTTGGAGATTCTTGTCATGTCAGACTTCTACCTCTGAAACAGGTCCACTTCATCTAGTAGACAAGAAAATCTGAACTCTTACCAGTAAATGTATGAGGGTTTCCACAGCGTCCGAGCTCTCTGATGTCACATGGGGCCACCATGATGATTTCTCTTACAAACCACAGAGTGCTCCGATTCGCCTTGCTCTCTTTCCTCTCCCATGCTTCCCCGAAATCATTAAAATAGAAGTGGAACAGAACGATCAGGGATGACCTAGGGTGGCGTGTGGGGCAGGAACGGGCAAGAAGACTACCTTACAGAGTGGTGTATCTGAATCCACACAGTGATAGGGCACCTGGTGGCCAGGAGCTGCTCATGGGGCAGCATCTGAGACCAGTGAGGAGGGAGCCAGGCTGAGAGAGGTGGGAGAAGAAGGTTTGTCATAGAGATGCGCATATCTTGTCTCCAGAGCCTGTTCCCCTTTAGGACTTAGGCATGGGCTATGTGGATCAGCGGGAGAAAGCAAGTTCTGTGTCTAAGTCTATACTGACCTGGTACAGCCAATCAGGGTGGCTGTTCAGTTATAAAGGGCACATTTGTGCAACCAATAAGAGGGTGTGAGGGAGGAGTTTTAGTTCCAGGAGAGCCTGGGTAAGCATGTTCATTGTCTTTCACATTTGACTGGTCATGGCCATGTAAATGCTGGAGCTATAGATCTGTGCCCTGGCATTCTAGGAGACACTTTCAGGGATTTAGACCATTGCTGTCTAATAAATACTTAATGAAAATCATGCAAAAAGTTTTAGATTTTTAGTAGTCACAGTAATCTTTACCAAGTCGCTTGTGGAAGGGACATGTGCCTCAGCTGGGAACTGAAAAACAAGCAAGTTTAAAGTCGGGCGAGGAACAGAGCGTGGGTGTAGTTTTGTTTAGCCTTTCTCCTCCACATGCTTACTAGAGACAATGGGCTAAATTGATGGTGGGACCTGTGGTCACAGGAAGATCCTAAGTTATAGGGCAGTGTCACACAGACTGCTGGGTAGGGCGCAGTTGAGAATGTATTGGTGCCATGCACCTGTCAGAGAAACATAACCAAACTCATGAGGACCCATGGATGGGAGAGTCCAGGCAAGGGGCTGACCCGCAAGTGCTTTGCCTTGCCACCTGATGAGGGATACTTAGGAAATCGAACCAAGTTTCTTTTGGCTCACAGTTCTGGAGATTCAAGTCCAAGACTGTGCGAACCCATCATCCTGTCTGGCCCTCTTCTGAAGGTTGTACATTATGGAGGAAGCGTGTGTTATACTGAATACCCCCACCTCAAAGCCAGGAGCTCACTGGAACCATAGCAAGGACATAATGAAAAATGATCTGGCTGCAGTACCCAGTCACCAAGGCCATGGAAGCCAGGGACAGGGGATATTTTGAGACTAAAGAACACTGAGAAGGGTTGGCGATGCCGTGCACTGTGGATTCAAAGTTTTCTTGCAAACAAATGGGGTGTTTGTTGAATGGGAGCTGACATTACACTCGGCCATGATCTTGGTTTAGATGGTTATGTAGGACCTCCCCCTACCCTCATATTCCCTAAGTTTATGGGTTAGTGGCTTGGTCTCAGTGGACCAGACTAGGAAGGTTTGCTCTTGAATTGTATTTTGAATTCTTCTATAACTGATGGAATGATAACAGACATTAAAAATGTTATACTTAGGGGCAGTTCTTGCTGTCTCCAGAGCAAGCTGGCAATGGTTCTTTTCTTACCTCTTTAAACAAAAATTTCAACTTCATTAAAAGAATGTGCTTAGAGACAGAGTATTAGAAGAAAATATATATATATATATGTATATATATTATATATATGTGTGTGTGTATGTATGTATATGCACCCTGTAGAGTTTGGGAACCCAGTGGACCATGGCAAGTTCCTTGGGGACACAGATAGAGCCTCTGTCATTAGGCTGGAAACTGGCAAACAGTACACATTCCAAGTCAGTACTTTCACTTATCAACTAAATTATGTTTAGAGGACGTCAGAGAGGTTTATCTCTGATCCTGCAGTTATCTGTAAAGGAATTCCAGTGTGGACAGTGGGGTGGAGCTGCGCTCCTTGTCTACTTACATCGGTTGGATATGAAGGTTTTCTTTGGTACTTTGTTTTGTTTCTCTGCAGTCTTGGACCTTTCTTCTGAGCTGCCCTGTATTGGAATGGATGGTCTGAGTTAGGCCAGCTGACCAGGTCTCCAAGTAAAGCTAAGCGGTCCTTGTAATGTTTCATCTGTAACAGGAATCTCATTAGCTCCAAAGTGCCGTGCTAATTGCACCATTTATTGTCTGGCTTCTTTGCCCGGTCTAGCACTGAGAAGACAGTTTGCATGGATCCTAGCTTGTATTCTGAGTGGCAGGCATCTTTGAAAATAGTTTTGCAGCCTATCTGGGAGAGAAGGGAGTGCAGCTGTAACATCCTGACTGTTTTGTTCTTTCTTTCCAGTCTCCTTGGCCCATATCACACAACTGGTGCTCAGTCATAACAAGCTAACAAGTAAGTGAAGCTTCTTTTTCATTACATGCCTTCCCGCCTATATTTTGCCACAGTGCTGCTGGTTCTGTTATTCTTTCCACTAAAGAAAGTAATGAGAAGTGATCACTTGGGACAAAATTAAAGTTTATTTAGGTGACAGTGAAGATGTGTATGTTCCCCTTCTCTCTCTCTGCATTCTGTGCTTGTCTCTACTTTGAGAATGCTTTCCTATTCTGAATTTGCTGGGGAATGGAAATGCCTGGCCAGTGGTTAACATTTCCTGAGGAAAGTATTGAGCTGGGTGTGGCTGTGCAGGAGGCTGAGGCAAGCAAGATGATGCCCAGGTGTTCAAGTCCTGGGCGCCCCTCCCACTCTCAACAACAAAACAAAGGTATGTTAGAATAAAAATTGTTTTCTCCTGTATTTCTTCCTACAGTGGGGAAGATTTCATTGTTGGATATGCTTTTTGTCCCTGCTTTATAAATGGACAAAAGCTCACAAAATTGTCTACATTGAATACATTTCTCTCTCTCTCTTTTTTTTTTTTTGAGGCTGGTTCCGGGCCCCTCCTGTGGGATTCTCGCAGGCATCCATGGTGTTTTGAAGTGCTTCACATGCAGCAGAATTAATACCTGTTTCAAAAGGAATATCAGAAGTGAACGATGGTCCAGTTCCCTCTTGGCGTTAAGGCTTTAAAGACTTTAATGGCCGGGGCCCACTCTCCTTCCTCCTTCCTAATTGACTGTCACATCTTCCCACTCGCCAGATTTCCTGCAGACTTGAATGATTTTCTAGTCATGTGGCAAGCATTTGTTAGGGGGCTTTCCGAGTCCGATGGCGTTGAGCGGAATGTCACGTTGAGGGATTTGTGTTGTGAATTTATGTGTGCGTGTGCATTATACATAGCCGGAGGCAATGTCAGCGAGCTGTTGATTATTGAGGATTAAGAGTGGCAGTAAAGGAGAGCCCCTCATGTGCTAGAAACGAGCCGATTAGCTCATTTTTAGGCAGAATGCATGTTTGTAAGGAAAGGCGGAGTGGCACCCCTGTTGTGTTTAAGTAGCAGTCTCCATGTCCCACGTAACCTTTGTTGTTACAGGTAATGTGCTGGTTGTGCTGTTTTTATAGCTCCGGTCTTGCTGTACTTGGTGACCACAATTCCAGTTCAGAGGAGCTTTGCAGTTTGTTTTGAAAAGTGCCCCATGCATGATCTCAGAATTCCCTGGGACTTCCCGGTAGGAATTCTCTGAACTCCGAGTTTGTAGTTTATAAAAGTGTTAGCTGATCAGTAGGTCTAAGGTTTGTTCGCTTAGATTTGCGCAAGACAGTCGGATGCGTTGCATCCCTATAGATCATTCGTCAATCTAGCTTTTTAAGAAAGCATCCCAATAGCTGTTTTTTGTTTCACTTTGCACACCTGCAGACCGGAGCTGTAGGAATCAACGGGTCAATCTGTCTCTTTCTCCATCAGATACTTTAGAGAGGTGTAAATGTGGTAAACTGTAATAGATTGACCATGAAAGAATCCAAACTTGGTCTTCTTTCCCCATTTGCTTCTTCTCCCTCCATGTGAGACGCTCCTGACCTAATCCAGTAAGCGTTAATTAATCGTCGTGGTAGACTCTGTTTCAAGCCATCCTGTAGTGTCAGTGACACCCGATCTGTTCTACTAAGGTCAAATTAGCATCTTTTACTATTTTTCTGGCATTTAAATGAATGACTTCGCTGTGGTTTTTCAAGTGTTTATAGTAAATATGTCCATTTGATGGAAATATAAATATGCATTAAACGTTCACGGCTGAACCCACCCTCCTGTCACTTTCTATTCTAATCAGTGTCTTTCACTTCCTATTGTTCTTTAATAGGGGCTGCCTGACAAGGCTACATTAAAACCACTGGGACTCAAAATACAAACCCCTCAGTACTGCTTACTTTTGTCTCGCTAAAATATTTGTGTTTTTCTCTCACTGTGCCAATTACACTGCTCTCTGACATTTCTGCTCGCCTGCCTGCGGAAGGAATGACTAGCTTATCCAGACTGGGACCTTGTCTGACGACACCATTGCTTCTGAGTTAACATCTGCAGAGACGTCTGATCACTGTGGCGCTGGGTTGACAGCCCTTTTCCTGTTGGGGTTTTGACCTTGATAGATCCATGTAGGGCGATACAGTACCAGTGAGGTTATCAATACCGTAAGGAGGCCTTTATCATTCCTGAGGTTGTCCGATATTTTTGTGTGCAGAATGTGTGTTTAAGCACATCATGTGTTCACGTGTGTGGGTACCTGAACACATAGACACTGGAGCTTGAAGCCAAGTATCTTCCTTTGTTTTCTATTTACTTCTTGCACTGAGTGTGGGGCTCATCTTTTTGCCTAGGCTGGGAGCCACCTGTTTCCACCTCTCCCACCTGCTGGGATTACAGCTGCACCAACCTCCATGCTGTTTTATTTGGGTGCTCAGGATGTAGTCTTGGGTCCCCGAGCTTATAAAGCTGCCCTGTACTCACCCAGCCCTAGAATTGTATTTGACAATTTTATTTTTTATTTTACCTGAACTCATTCTTTATGTAGATCTGAATCTGACTTCTTTCTAAAGAGCCGTTATTCATTCATTTACTTATTTACGATGCCGGGGATGAAACCCAGAGCTTTGTGTATACGAGGCAAGCATACTGCCAGTCCAGAGATTCTTGAAGCCTTGTCTAACTAAGAAACAACAAAAATGAAAAATCCAAGGCCCAAGGTATAACCGTTGGAGCTTCATTAAAGTTGGGTGACTGGGGCAGTGCTGATGGATTCTGATAAAGTCACTTAGGGAACTAATGTCAGCAGTAACTTTCCCAGACCTGCTTGCCTTTGTGGGAGGCCTAGCCAAGGATCTGCCTGCTGGGGACGAACGAATCCAGTAAGAAGAGACAAGTGTTTATCACAGTTGTCTGTCCCTACCACCTTTGCCATGACCTGTGCAAAGTCATCCTGTGTGATCTTCTCCAGCTGGCTTCTTAATTTGGTCCTAAACGTTTTGGAGATGTTAATTAGCATCATTGCAAAGAATTTCTGTGGGAGACAATCATTTTAAGTCTTGTCCACTAGAGGTCACTGTTGAGACACACATTTGACTCTGGTACCTCCCCCCCCCCCAGGTCTGCTACCTAAGATTGAAAAACAAGTTCCTGTTGTCAAAAGAAATGTTTTTGGCAGCTCTCTGGCTTGGCTTTGTACCACAGGGCATGTTGCTGTTGCCATTTACATCGTGAAGTTTTGTTACATTTACAATAGCTCTTTATCAAAGGAGCTATTTGGTTTTTATGTTTGGCTGTTAAAACTGAAATATGTATTCAGTTCCACACACCACTGTTTTTCACTGTTTATTATTGCTGCTTTCTTAAGTGAGGAACAGTTCTTTTCCCAGTAGGTCTAAGTAGAAGGAAATGTGTTCCTTGCTACACTGTTTCGTATTGGGTGTCACTGAGATTTTCTATAGCAGGATGTTCAGCATACACATGCCTATGACCAGATGTTAATTTACAAATAAAACAAATGGGAAATATTCATCTTGCTCACATTCATACTGATTTTTGCACTAATTAATAATGCTGTTTAGGGACAGATGCTAGGAGTTATCACATGGGTTTCCTTCAACCTGAGATGAAAGCCTCTAGACATGCATTTTCAACATGACACTTCTCTTGACTTTGGAAAGTGATCCTGTATGAACAAGCGTCTGTAGGTACTGTAAGCAGCTTAAATAAAACAACAGCATGTCTCATTGTACAGCCCCTACATGTTGTGCATGGAGCCATCATCAGTTTGAGCTGTGAACTCAGATCACATCTCTTATCTTTGCTACCAGTGAGCAGCCCTCTGTTTTGGACAACGTGCCCCAAGTGTGTGTCTCTGGATGAAATCGTGCAGTTGGCTGCTTTACTTTTAACTGTCACGTGGGACATCTCCTGAGGTATTGCCAGTTATGGCCGCAGTTTGGGATCTTAGCTGTGGGCTTTATCTTGTCATTTAATGTATTGGCAATGGCTTGTTAGGTAGTAAACCCAAGTATTATGGCCAGATATGACTTTTGAAAAGGTGATTTCCCATTACTGAGAGCTCACATGTGAATCTGAAATCATAGTGAACAAGAAAATGCTAGGATATTTTCTTTAGTGATTTCATTTTTTTAAAAAACCAATGTTGATATTCTGAGTACATAGCAAGTTAGGCCATTGCTTGTAAATTTTATGTAGACCAGTAGAATATGTACCACCAGTATCATTGTAAATGAACTGAGCAGGCTAAGGAAGAACACACAGCCCTGGGAAAATATGCAGATCCAGATGTAAAGAAAAAAATGGTACCGGTTTTAAGGGTGGGATACATTGACGACCTTCCCCATAGCCATAATGGGTTGTTGGATGAGCGAGAAGAATTAACTGTCCCAATTCATAATAATGACCTTCACCACCCTCTCAAGACCTTGCTGCTCCTGGCTCTCTAGTTACTCCCTCTCTTATAGCTTATCTGTCATCCCGTATGCAAAAATTTCTGTTCCGGGCTTGGATGAAATTAAAGTATGAAGGGGGGTATGCAAAATAAATCTCCTGCGCCATGAATTTATCTTGTGACAATATCAAAACAACTTGCTGTTTGCATTTTAACAGAGCACAAATGTATTTATAACACAGAGGCTTTGATCAATAGCTTATTTTTTTAATTAGTGCACATTTATCAGTTTGTTATTGTGCCATCGTTTGAAAGATTGGAGTTGGAAAAGTGTGCACATAGTATTTTTGAACCCGACAGCTATTAATTAAACAATATCTCTCTGCTGGTCCCGGTCGTCAGGTTACCTTGAAAAATTGCCTGCAGTTGGCTGTGTGCTGTTATTTTTGGCATCAGTAAGCAGGCATGTGATATCATCACGTGTGAGAGAGTGGTCCAGCCCCGGGTCAGAGCTCAGGCAGTGAACGCAGTGAATGAAGATTGTTCGTGGCATCCCTTGGGTGATGGACGCTGTTCCTTTGGTCCGTTTGCTCCTAGCTCCTGTGACACCTCACCCTTGGCTGATGGGCCATGTTCCTTTTGGTCCCCTGGCTGCTAGTTCCACCCCTCAAAAGTACCTAATTTAGTATTCTTTTTCTTGGGACTTGGTTCCATGATAAAAGGAAGCCACCTAAAATATAGCATATTAATTCTCCAATGGTATCGTTTCAAATGGGAGGACATCAATCATAACAGCTTGAGAATGGTGACAGGCTGTGAAAGTATAAGATGGGGTAGAGGAGCCTGTTATCCTCCAAATAACCAGCCCATCCTACGGGTTGATATTGAGCAGTTTTTCTTTCTATTTACAGTTAAATGTCTGTCGAGCAGAAATGGCTTAATAACAAAATAGTATCTGCATATAGTGTTGTCCAATGTCCTAGACCATGAGCCAGCTAAGGTTAAGTCAAGGACAACAAGCACACACACACGAGATGGGGGGGGACATAAAAAGTGAATGAATATATCCTAGAATGTGCAATATATAGGCATGAGCATCTTAAAAAGGATTTCTTAACTTCTTAAATCATTGAGTTATTATTATTACCCTTATTATTTAAAAATCAAAGGAAAACTGATCATAATCCCTGAAGATGTGCCCGTGGAACTATGATTTTACTGGCCTTGGGTCCTGCTCTGCCCAGACATGAGTTCTTTAAGCCGATGCATCTCAGATTCGGAAACCCTGGGCTGGAGGAAACACAGGACAGGAAAAACTGATGCTGTTTCTTGAAGAAAGTTCCCCAGAACTTTAAAAAGATGATTTTCATACAGAATGAGAAACTCAAATAAAAAGTGTTCATTTCTACCACCTAATTTATCAGCTTAAATTTACATTTCAAAATAAGGATTTCTAATCTTGTAGCCCCTGATCTTGAGTAAAATGTGGTTTTGTGTGTGTGTGTGTGTGTTTGTGTTTTTAAGTAATGAATTTCTTTAGAATGTTTTCTTTTTCTCTGTCACTTAGTCTATTAGGACACAATTGCCCATGTAATCATGGTTGGTAAACTTTTGAACTTATATTCAATCTGAACTGTCTTTCGTACAATTTTTATTTTCGGTATTATTTCTCCTCGCCTGTATGTTCTTTGTTCTACTCATTTTTAGCTCCGAAGCTCTGGCTTCTCTTTCTGAAACCTGCCATTGTTCAGACACGCAAGGGAAGTCCCGTCACTTCCATGAAGTCCTCTTCTCCCTCAGAATGGACCATGGCGGTGTGGCATGTGATAGAAAACACCCCACAGTCCATCGGGTCGAAGGGCAGCACCCCACATATGAAATTAGCTGAGAATTAAGTGAGACAAGAGATGCCATTCATGCAACCAAACTCTCCTTTAAGTGGAGGAGTTCGACTTAATGTGGTTAGATAATCGGAGTCAGAAGGGGCTGTAGCCGGGCGGTGGTGGCGCATGCCTGTAATCCCAGCACTCGGGAGGCAGAGGCAGGCGGATCTCTGTGAGCTCGAGGCCAGCCTGGTCTACAAAGGGAGTTCCAGGACAGGCTCCAAAGCTACAGAGAAACCCTGTCTTGAAAAACCAAAAAAAAAAAAAAAAAAAAAAAAAAAAAAAAAAAAAAAAGAAGGGCTGTGTCCTCCTGCAGCCCAAGTCTCTGCACCCCCATGTCCATGGCCGCTTCTGTATGTGAACTATGTATGCAGTTTAACTGTCCCAGGCAAGGGAAATCCAGTGCTTCTTGGACCAAGCATTTCTGCGGCTCTAGAGTTTTACTTGTTTCCGTTAGACAAGGGAGGATTGCCAAGGTTGGAGGGCAGGACTTACATCTTGAGGGAGGAGTTTGAAACCACTCAGTGGACTGTGTGCATCTTTCTATCTCTGGCCATCTTCCTCTACTTCCTCTTCCTTCCCTGCTGATGGAATTACACTTTTCCTCAGCTTCTAAACTTATGCTCTAATAGGAAGAGAAGCAACCCCATGTGGTCTCTTATGGAAGTAATTCTCAGTTGTAAGGGGAGACAGAAACTATTGGCAAAGCGTGCTCTGAGCATGTGTTGAAGGTTTGATTCAAGTACTGTGTGCCTTTTATTGTTAATAAGCATATATGAAAGCCGGGTGGTGGTGGTGCACGCCTTTAATCCCAGCACTTGGGAGGCAGAGGCAGGCGGATCTTTGTGAGTTCGAGACCAGCCTGGTTCCAGGACAAGAGCTAGTTCCAGGACAGGCTCCAAAACCACAAAGAAACCCTGTCTCAAAAAACCAAAAATAATAATAATAATAATAATAATAATAATAATAATAAGCATATATGAGCCATCCATGTGTTCATATACTGTATATGTTATACTGTACTATACTGTACTCTATACATACTAAAGTGTGCACATCAAAGAAACTAAACAGCTTTTTTACACCTCACACTCGCTTTCTCTGTTAATGGAGGACCTTGTGTGCGTTTTGTTTGTTTGTTTGTTTCTCTTGATGTTTCTGAGCTTCTGGGGCATTTTTCATAGCAGGAGCGCTGTTCTTTTCTTCCTTTTCACTAGATGTCACTTCTTTCCCACGCCTCTGAGTGCCATTTTTTTTTCCCTCTTTTGAGTGCTAATTGTTCTACCCAACCCCCAAATGACAGCTGTCTGCTGATGTGTGACTGAATTAGTGAAGAACAGAATCAAGTGTAATTAGGAATATGTTTCCCAGCAGAACCCGGGGTTTGTAAGTCCTCTTGAAGACAGTACGGACTGTCCCTGCTTTCCTGTCTGCGAAGTTAGTGCAGGCGTTAGGCGCTGCTTGGAAGGGGAGCAGCCCATGCCTGTCGGCTCTTTGCGTGTCTCCTTTAGCTGTGCATGCACACTTTTTATAGCTCAGGGACCTATATTTTTGCACATTTGGTTTCATATTACACAATCCACCTTATTGCTTATTTATGCCATTTTCTCCTAATTTTTGTATGACTGATGGTTCGCATTGCTGCTGGTAGGAGAGGGACCATATTTGTGTGTCTGTGCAATGATTAACTCAGGGATATTTTTGTTTTGTTCTGGTTTGGTTTTTGGTTCATAACACTTCTTAAACTGCAGAATCCTAAAGAGGACCATGAAATGTGTTTGCCCCTGGGCACACATGCTCCGCAAATCCTTGTTGATTAACCACAGGTGGAATTATTGTAGTTACCTGTAAGTCTAATAATACTTGGGAAGCTGGTGGCCTTCATTAAGGTGGAGGCTTAGATACTTTGTGAATTTTTATTTTTACCTTGAGGGACATCTGGAACCTTTTAAATGAAAACTTGCTTCAGTGTTTCATAAACTTTATGTTTTTAAATAACCTGTAACTCCTGGAATTCACTGTTTTAATAGCTGCTTTGGAGGAAACCCCATAAAACCTCTGAAGCCCAACATGATTAGTGTACTTTTGAACTTCAAACTCGTACAGTAATATATAATTACTTCATTATCCACCTCGTGGTTCTGGACGGAAAGCAAAGGTAATTAATCACCATCAGTACAAATGATCTTTTTTATTTGCATATAAACTTCCAAGGAGCATAAGTTCTTGCATGTGAGAGCAAAGATTTCTTTTTTACATGGAATCGCTGAAATCGCATTGAAGGTTAGGATTCCTGCTTTGCTGTAGGAATTGGCAAACATGTACTGAGCCTAGACAGTGCTTCCCGTGGGACTAGGAGCTGTTTCCTAACTGGGATGGGTAAGGGTTAAAGGCCCGCTGGCTTTATTTTCTCCAGCCTTGCTCCAAGCCATATGCCCAACAGGTTCTGTGATCCTAGTTTCATTTAGGCCACAGGAGGACAGTGGCCATCCAGTGTCCTGATCCATGAAAAATCTGGTCGTAGATGTGCTGGCTTCTGCACATCTTCTGTCTTGGATGGTCGTATATGTTATGAGAAGCTTTGCTCATTTTCATGTACGTGTCCTTGGTAGCATTTCTTTACCTTTGATGTAGGAACAAGCTAGCTTAGTATTCTTCACCACCCATTCTTCTTTTCTGTTTAAAAGAAAGGCCATAAAAACCTAGAGTGTAGAAAATAAGACCATACCAGACGGTGGTGGTGCACAGCTTTAATCCCAACACGTGGGAGGTAGAAGCAGGTGGATCTCTGTGAGTTCGGGGCCAGCTTGGTCTATAAAGTGAGTTCCAGGACAGGCAAGGCTAATATACAAAGAACTCAAGAAACTGGTCATCAAAACAACAAATAATCCGATAAAAAAAAAATGGGTACAGACATAAACAGAGAACTCACAAAAGACAAATCTAAAATGGCTGAAAAACACTTAAGGAAAGGCTCAACATTGTTAGTCATTAGAGAAATGCAAATCAAAACAACTCTGAGATTCCATCCTACACCTGGAAGAATGGCCAAGATCAAAAGCATTGATGACAGTTTGTGCTGGAGAGGTTGTGGGGAAAAGGGAACACTCCTGCATTGCTGGGGGAATGCAAGCTGGTACAGCCGCTTTGGATATTAGTGTGGCAATTTCTCGGAAAATTAGAAACAGTCTATGTCAAGACCTAGCAATACCACTCTTGGGTATATACCCAAAGGATGCTCAATCATACCACAAGGACATGTGCTCAGCTGTGTTCATAGCAGCATTATTTGTAATAGCCAGAACCTGGAAACAGCCTAAACGCCCCTTGACTAAAGAATGGATAAAGAAAATGTGGTATATTTACACAATGGAGTACTACAAAGTGGAGAAAAAAAATAATGACCTGTAGAAATTTGCAAGCAAATGGATGAATCTAGAAAAAAACATATTGAGTGAGGTAACCCAGACCCAGAAAGAAAATATAATAAATGCTCACTCATAAGTGGCTTTTAGACATAAAGCAAAGAAAAACCAGCCTACAATTCACAACCCCAGAGAACCTAGGCAACTATGAGGACCCTAAGAGAGACATACATGAATCTAATCTACATGGGAAGTAGAAAAAGACAAGACCTCCTGAGTAAATTGGGAACATGGGGATCAGGGGAGAGGGGAGGAAAGGAGCGGAGTAGCTCAATAAAAACAATTTTAAAAACCCAACCTCTCCCCCACACAAAACAAATAAATAAAAAACAAGAGCACATAGTTTTGTTAGAGCAGTAGCCAAAATACTTATTTTGAAACTTTTATTGGTGTGTGTGTGTATGTGTGTATGTGTGCATTTCTGGGTACACCTGCCATGGTGTGCATGTGGAGATCAGAAGACAACAATGTGGAGTCACTTCTCTCCTTCTACCTTCATGTGGTCTTTGTGAGGATCAAACTCAGCCCACTGGGATTCCCTGTAAGCGCTTTACCCCCAAAGCGTCTTGCTGCCCCCTCTCCCCCCACACATATTTAACGCACTAGGCTTTTCGAAACAGTGATGTGTGTTGTAATTTATTTTGGCCCCCTCCCGTGTGATATTGTTGGGGCTAATGGATCTGGGTTAGGTGACGCCTTTGTGTCCCTGGAAATGGACAGGTGGCGACAGTGTTCTGCCTTATCCCTCGGCAGATGTGTGCGCTCCTGTGCCTGCTGCTCTCAGCCCTGTGCTGTGCTGCAGTCGCATGACCCTGTGAGGTGTGTGCTCTGGGTCTCCCTCTTCTCCTCCTCTGGGAATTTCCATTCCATCACTGGCTTCCCATAAAGGACGTTAAAACTGAGCCGTGAATCTGCTTCTTTGAAAATCGTCTGAGGGCTGGGTCCCCTGGGCTCTGCATCCCAGCCCAGCAATCACTGGAGCTTAAACAGCTTTTGGTGGTTCTGGAGAAGTCGTCACAATGTAGCTTTCACCACCCCACGTTTGGTGGTGGGGGCTGGGAGAAGGTCACTTCCGGATTCTATGCCTTCGCTTCTGATGGAAACCCACATGTTCTGCGCTGCTCCTGGCTTCCTGGCAGCGTGGGTGTTAACATGGTGCACGGTCTATTAGCTGCCCTTCTGGAGCTGTAGGAGAACCACTGTCGGCGCTAACCATATGGCGCCAAAGACCAATACGTGGCTTCCCGACCCCTCCGTGGGCTGCTCCCAGGCAGGGCTCCCATCCTTATGCTTTGCATGATGCCTGCTGTTCCCAGAGCCTGTCATTCTTCACAGTTTTGTTTCTTAGCCTTAGGGGGCAAAATGCTTTTTGCTCAAAAAACCCATGGAATGACTGAACCCACCCAAGGCAGTCTGTGTGATGTGTCTTCATCTCTCCAGCATGCCCTGGTGTGGCACTCCAGCACCTAAACCGTCTCTACAGGACCGCACTTGCTCATGATGAGTTTGGTCCTGGGTGACTGAATTCAGTGACTTGAGGATTTCCACCTTTGTGTGTCGTTTATCTTACCCACCACGGTTCTCAGCAGGGGAATCGCAGTTGGAGAATCTGGTGTTGACTAGTAATGCAGTATGGTAGCGTCTAGGTTGGGTGGATTCGTCTCAAAGTACTTTTTCTTTTTTCTTCCTTTTCCTGCTTTTCATCAGTTCCCCAGGCTCTCTCTTGTTTGGGTAAAATTACTCATATGACTATCACTGTAATTGTGTGGAGTAATGGGTAGACATTGAAGAAGTGATCATAATAGGACCAATAGACTGACAGATCTCCAAACTAGAAAAGGCTATCTACCAACAGCAGCTAATAGACCATGCACCATGTCAACACCCGCTGTTAACACCAACAGCAGCCTTGGCATCCTTTAGAGCTGATGGGAAATGCAGGTTCCCAGGTCCATCGCCATGCCACTGAGATGAAAATCTAGGCCACCCCATCTGTAAATCTTTCGATGCTCAAGATTTATGCTCCGTGTCTTACGATGCAGTCCTAGAGCAGTACTGCCCAACAGAACATTCTGCAGAGGTGGAAATGAAGAGTCTAGAGACTGTGAGCCGCATGGGATTGCTCAGCCCTTCCCAATATGAAAGTGCAGTGGAGACCACTGAAAGATGAAATGTTTCTTTTCCTGTGTGGTTTCACTGGTTTCCAGTTTCCCTAGCTGGGAAGGCACGGTCGAGTAACTCAGTTCATGGTGACAGGAGCTTGTGGCATAGCCTTATGTGGCTCTGCTGTGGACCAGGAGGTAGAGAGAGTGGGATTTGAACCAGGGGCTGGACTGTCCTCTTCAAGACCTGCCCCTAGTGACTTACTAGGCACGAGGCCCCACCTCTTCAAGACTCCACAGCCTCCTCAAACAGTGCCACCAGCCAGGTAACAAGTGCTCAGAACATGAGCCTGTGAGGTCTTTTCAGTTCCTAATCATAGCAGTATTTTTTTTTCCACTTTGATTAATCTAGTTTTAAACATATATATAAATAGTGGTTACCTACTGACCAGCTTGGCTCTAGAGAAATTTTGTTACTGTGTTCATAAACTCTTAAAATGCTTAAAGATAACTTATCAGTCACAGAATTACTAATTTTACACCACAGAACAGAATTCTCCAAGAGTAGAGCTCTGTTGCTGTGACCTCGTTTGTCTTACTCCTCTCTTGCTGGGGGTGCTCTGCTGCTCGCCAGCTCGGTGCAGAAAACCCTTCTCAAGAGTCCCTTATTGGCCATGTAGCTTGTGCTGGTTGTAAATATAAAATGATGAGGGGCTAGAGAGATGGCCTCCTAGTTAAGGACACTGGCTGCTCTCGCAGAGGACCTAGGTTTGATTCTCAGTACCCACATGGCAGCTCCCAGCCATCTGTTTCTCCAATTCAAGTTGATCTGATGCCCTGCTCTGGTCTCCTCAGGCTTCAGGCATGCACGTGGTACATAGACATACATGCAGACAAAATATCACATGTACATAAATTTTAAAAATGTGTATAGCATGGCGGCAATGTCCTTTTAGATGTCACACTCTTCCTCGGGAATACCCATGATCTGTAGGATGAGATGGAGAGAGGGAGGTGCACTATGAGGCTTCTTGCTCTACAGTGGCCTAAGGGGAACTCTAAGCGGGACCCACTTTGTCGATGCGTGACACCGTGCTGGCTCTGATGAAGCCCCCTCAAAGACAAGCTAATGAGGCCTTTAAGTCTGTTTGTTTATTTGTTTTTTTTTTTGTGTGTGGAACCTTCCAGATACTTTGGAGACTATTTCCTGAATTGCTGACTCTGAGCCAGAATATAAAGTAGACAAACCTCTAAGACAACATTCATAATTTTTGCTTGGTTTGGTTTTATTTTCATTAAGTAAAAACTTGAAGGAAGAAATAGGGCCGTGCTGGGTTGGTTTGTCCAAAATTGTTAGAAACCCCAGAATGTACTCAGCAAACAGGCCCTGGGCTTAACATGTGGGCTAAAAAGGAGCCCCGGAAGTGGTGTGGTCTTCCCATTGACACAGAGTGTGACCTTGGGAGCCTGGGAGCAGCAGAGAACAGTTGTGGCCTTCCTCCCAAATTTAGCAGCCGAACTCTCAAAATTAGAGGAACTGTCACTGACAAGACAGAGAATGCTCCTAAGTCCTTTGTGACAAGCACAGTTCTGCGTGACTGCACATCCTAATTGGGGACCCCAGAGTTGCATGATTTGAATCTATTATCATTGATTTTCACAATCCTTCTCTTCTTAGACTCATAAAATGTTAAAAGCAGGTAGAAGAGGATTTAAAATGACCACAGTTCGCTTTCTCATTCTACTCTGGAGGAAAAGGAGACACCCAGAAAGGACAAGGCAGAGTCAGGAGGGTCTGAGTCAGCCTGTGATGTCTGACCAGATACCTAGTACTTCTCTGCTGCTTCTGGGCACACAATTCTGCATCGTCGAGGGACCCGATGCTCCCAGAGCATGCACTGTGCAGGCAGATGGACAGGGTTTCCGAGTGGTAATAAGAGACATTGATGCACACTGTCTACTTATATTCTCTTAAAAAATTTCTTTTGAAGTTGTATTTATTTGTTGTTTTGTGTGTCTGTGTGATGTGTATCTGTGCATGCTGTGGTGTATATGTAGGGGTCAGAGGTCAGAGGGCAACCTCTACAGTCACTCCTTATATCACATGGATTCCCTGGAGCTCAGTGGCATAATCAGTCAGCCTGTGGTACTTATATGACATCATGTGGCTCCCCAAGGATTAAATACAAGTTATCTGCCTTGGAAGTATCTTTAACTGCTGAGCCATCTCACCAGCCCCCTTAATTATGTTTTCAAGTGCTTCTTTTTGCTAACATGTCCCACGGATGCCATGGAATACCCCAGGAGAGGCTTTTGCCTGGCGAGATTTTTCAGCCACCTTACCCTAACTGTTGGGATCGTCTGTGCTGTGTATACACATGATTTATTCACCACAGCTTTCTATTGCTAACCTTTTATGGCGGTCATGGTTTTGTGAGGATAAGTGGGCTTTCCAGACACTGCCTGTTTCCATGGTAGACTATGACAACAACCCTTCTTTTGTAACTTTCTTTCTCTAACTAGCACAGCAAATCTTTTACTTTACCTGCAAAGCATCACTACCCTAGATGTCAGGAGTATAGCACCCTGCACATGCTTAGCAGTCTCTGAATTTTGGTTGGATGAATGGTCTTCTGTCCCAATAAATCGGAATGTTATTCTATTTTTACCAGGGCTGATGAAAAATTCTGTAGTTTACAGGGAAATAATAGCTATGCATTTGGTTCTTCCCTTCCCTTGTGAATGGAGTCTCAACACAACACATTCAAATGCACACCAAAAGGCTGAGAGAGGTTTGGTAAATTGAATGCAGGGTTATTGTTTGTGTCCACTAAACAAAGTCCTAAATCACATTTAACATAATTGGTGGTTTTAAATTGGACCACTTTAGCAAGGAGAGTGAAATAATCTCTCATCCTGTCAAAGAGGCGATACCTTTAGACCAGCCTTTAATTGCATTGGCAGAGTAGGTTTGGGGAGGCGGCAGTAATTCTGGCCACATTATTCTTGGTTTGTGGCTAAATTGAGATCATCATTTTCTCTTGGTTTCAGTAACTTTCTTTATTGCTCTTCAAGCTAATCAGATCACTGTAGTGAGAGGAGGCTTCACTGTTCGCTCCAGGGTGGACAGAGAAGAGGGTTAGGTCTCTGGTAGCTGCCCTTCACTTTGGTCCGTGGAGAGAACACATACCCTTAGGGTAAAGTTTGATGCTTATATAAAGTGAACATCACTTATTTACATGAAAGAATACACACCTAAAATATGGTTTTACCATCATTTTGTTAGGCTCTTAGTTATTTGTTTGAGTATCCACAAGTCATTCTGAAATTCTTCCCAGCTGTCTAGACTATTCCATAAAATGCTGGTGCTTTTGTCTCCATCCATTTGGGGAGCTAATGCAAGGCCCCGTGGGACCACTGCCACCTGCCTGTGGCTGGAGTGTACCCCAATCTTTGTCTTTCATGTCCCTCCTTCCAGTGGAAGCATTTCCTTTCCATCGTCCCAAGTATTTCCTCTCTTAAGGAAATCAGGCCATAGATAGATTTGGCTGGAGAGATGGCTCAGTGTTAGAGGCTAGGCTCACAATCAAAATCAAAAGAAATCAGGCCACCGATACCTGTGGTCTTTCTCAGTGTTGAAAAGAGTGACTCAGAGCGAATACCAACAGTATCACCCTTTACTTTGTCTTGCCTGGGAGCTGCCAAGTGCTGTTCTTGGAATGGCTGTTTGGATCCATCTCTCAGATGTTTGGAATTTTCATACATCTGTGCAAAAGTCCTAAGCACAAGCACTCCTGGTTCTGAGTTTAGACTTAACTCAGAGTCAGGAAGGCTGGCCAGCAAAGCGACTTTCCCAGCTGTCAGTGGCGGGGAGAAGAGAGCTGAGCTGCTGGGAAGGGAAGTGAGTGCTCCAATATGAGACATGGCCCGCTTGCTCTTGCTGCATCCAAGGCCACATTGGTGTTTTGAGTGGTCTGGAAAGTTTGGAAAGTATAGTTTCCGTGAACTACGGATAAGCTGCATGTGTTTGCTTACAGAAAATTAGATAGCAATTAGGATAGATGAGTGGCAATATGTTGAACTCCCCAACCCCCCCCCCCCCACACACACACTTTGCTACCATTTTGAAGTGGAACATTTGTCTCTCAGTGTCACTGGGGAGTGGTTATAAGAGCCCTGGTTAACAAAATCCAGGGATTCTGGGGTCCCTTAGGTAAAAAGGCACAGTATACGCACATAACCAGGCACATTCTCCATGCACTTTCAATCATTTTAGATTACGATGGTATCTCAGGAGATACAAGTGCTTGTTAAACTGCATGTTTAGGAAGTAATAACAAGAAAAGCCTGCTCTATAAAGTCAGGATGGATGCAGTATTTTCTCCAAGTATTGTTGATATTCGGTTGATTGACTCCTGGATGTGGTTTAATAAGAAGTAAACCCAGCCTACCTGTGAGCTAGTTGCTTACCTTGGAGCACCATGACACTTCCATTTGAAAGCAAAAGGTGCTGCTGGTATTTGTGCACTCAGGGTTCCTCAAAGTAGCAGATACTAACGGCTGCCAAGACTTTTGAGACTTTTTATTTGACTTCAGTCGTGGACTGTAAGTAAGGAGATCCTGTGCAGTTCCCAGGTAGTTCTCTTCACCTGTGACCCGTACACTACTGTCCACAGCATGCTACTGAGTTGGCTCTCTGCATTTCAACGTAAGAATGTATTGATTACCAGGCAGTAGTGGCACAAGCCTTTAATCCCAGCACTTGGGAGGCAGAAGCAGGCAAATCTCTAAGTTCGAGGCCAGCTGCTGGTGGTATGGTCTACGAATTCCAGGACAGCCAGGGCTGTTACATAGAGAAACCTGTCTCAAACCCCACCTACCCCCAAAAAGAATGTATTGATCGGTTATTAATATGACGTGTGTGTATGTATGTATGTATGTATGTATGTATGTATGTTTTGATTAAAGTACATTACTCCAAAGGACAAACTTAGGAAGGAAGAACATTGAACATTGTACTATTCTACTATTTCAGGTTGAGGTTAAACTGTGATTGAGGTCAATGTTAACAAGGACAGCTTCTCAGATACAGTATCATTTACGAAGCTTGGATGTAGCCTCATTCACTGCAGTTGGCTGTCTAGTGCTGGAGGCTCAAGGCAACCACAAGGAAGAGAATAACTGCAAGTGTTGGACTTACGGCAAGGACATGTGTGCGGTGTACTGTTCCCCGAGAGGCTGCTGCCACCCTCCGTACACCCGAGGTTTTATCTGATCACATAAAAGAAACACTTCAGTTTCTTCCACGTCGTCATTACCCACGAAAATAAGTAACCTTACAAAATGTAAATGAGACCTGTGCGTGGACAACCCTGGAGTCTGACCTCTCTTGCGTTCGCAGGGAGAATGCATAGCTAGCATCCTTTACACCTCGAATTCACACGTGGCCTCTCCATTCCCATAGCTGTGCCCCCAAATGTAGCAGAGCTGAAGAACTTGGAGGTGCTTAACTTCTTCAACAACCAGATCGAGGAACTGCCCACCCAGATCAGCAGCCTTCAGAAGCTGAAGCACCTGAACCTGGGGTGAGTACTGGACGAGCTTGCAGAAGGGACGCCGGCAGAGAGGTAAAGGGAATCAGGGTGTGGGCAAGCGAGTGACAGCATTTACATGGTTATCCCGTGGGAGAAGTGAGTTTCTCATCGCTTTTTATGTTTCAGGCTTAAGAAAAGGCTGTTGTTTTAATATTTCCTTTCGCTGTCCTCCATTAGTACGTATCTAGTTGGGAGCTAATTGAGAAGCTGGGTGGTTGTTGGCACACAATAAGGAAGTTATTTTTCATGATGTTTTGTTTTCAGTAACATTTGATTTTCATTGTGCTGGCCAAGGAAGGACTGACTTGAACAGCATTAACTGTTCAGATTACCTGGGCTCCTGTTGGACTGTTCTCTGTGTATACATAAAAGTAGTTTGACAAACACATTCCATCTGTGCAGTGGCCCCTAGCACTGCACTGTGACTTCATGCCGTTTTCCTGTGTTGTGGGAGTAGGGAGCAGTCCTACATTTCACACCAAGGTAAAGAAAGGAGAGTGATTGAGCTGAGGTTGCAGAACCAAGCATCAGTGAACGGCAGTTGTTCCTTGCCTCTGTGTAGCGCTGGCCTGTTAGTTCTTGTGCCAGCACTTGACCCTGTCCAATTTGTGAGGTGGAGAGGGCGGGATTCAGCACTTTCCTGACACAAAGAGGCAACCAAGCTCCTTGCAAGGGGTTAAGCCATTTGTTCCTGATTACCCCTGGCTTCGGTGGTCAAGTGAGGTGGAGATCTCCATTGATTTGGGTCCATCAGACCTCATGGATGGCAAGTGGAACTCTGGCTTTTGAATTTCATCTCCACTTCCCTAGCTGGTGGCTGAGTGCTAGTCCATTCATGTGCCCATCTCTGCACAAGCCAATTTAGTCATAAAATTGTAGCCACTGGATGTTGCCGTCATGTTAGCGAGCTACACGGCAAGAGCAGTATCCTGCGTATTTATCAGTCTATAGGGAGCTTGGGAAATGGCTGCTGGTTCATTCTTCACATGAGGGGTTTGGTTAGCTAACTCTTGTTTTGAAGCTCCGTTTGGATAAGAGACCAGCTTTACAAGATCTGCGAGCATCTGCTTGCTAATGCGTGAGAGGAAGCAGAGTGAAAGAGAACAACCTCCCTTCAAATGACAGCTTTCCCTTGCTCGTGCTCACACTGGATCCCCACCCGTGAAACAGAACAGGAAGGATTATGCATTTAGTTCTTGAGTTTGAAGATTAATAATAAGTCCCGGCTCTGGGGAGATTGCTCAGTGGGTAAGAGTGCTTGGTTTGGAACCAGGAGGGCCTGAGTTCAAATCCTCAACACCCATGTAAAAACCAGGATTGGCCTTGAGTACTGGGGGTATTGAGAGAGGCACAGGTAGATCCTGGGAACCTGCTGGCTAGATAGCCTCGCCAAAATGGCAAGCATTAGGTTCAGTGGGAGAAGTAACTTACCTAAAAAATAAGGTATAAAGTGATTAAAGAAGACACACACTCTATGTCCTTCTCTGGCCTGCGCAGGCGCACATACAGGTAAGTACATGTACATAAATCACAAACATACAAAAAAAAATTAGTTGTATGGTAAATTAGTATGCAAAAATGCTAAAAATATGTATCTTTACTGTTAAGCTGCGCATTTGTAAAATTAAAAAAATACATATAAGATGTATGTATATGTAGTATATACATCTATTAGCATATTATAAGGATATTAATGCACAGTGCATATTTGAATAGCATGTAATTAGGAACATGCCCTAATTAATATATGTTAATCAGAGCACAGCACTAGTGATTGTTATCATCAATGTTTCACTAATTTGTTCATTTATTTCTTGACTATGTAAGTTGTTTATTCTATGTCAGTATTACTGATGGGGAGCAAGGATCAATATCTTGGTGTGGACCTTAAGATAGGGGCACGGCACACTGTCAGTGAACACAGTAGGGTCGTAGTTGTGCTGAGGCTGATGGAACTGTAATGGAATCAGAGACATGAGGGTTAGGGTTAGGCTGTAGATGGGGTTCTCAAGAGGCTTCACACAGGGTGAACGCTGGAACCCAAACCATGCTTGCGAGTGAGTTTCTGACCTAGACAACCAAGCAGGCATCTCAGGTTGAGAGAGCGACACATTTCAAAGCTCAGAGAACTGGAACTTCTTGGGTGTTTATTGACAGTTCACTGATGTAACTGGATGTAAAATGTGAGGCAGGTGGTGGTCACGTGAGATGCAAGACTAGCCAGACACTTGGGAATTGCTTGCCGATCACCTGACGGATGCTTGTTGAGTTCCAGGTGGCTACCAGGTGCCATGTTAGGTAATAGCAATCAATGCAGCCATCATGCAGCTCAATGGAGCCGTCATGTTGCCCTGATTTATATGATGGAGCTCTAGTTTCAGACTGTGTCTGCCTGACGATTAAAGAATTTGTCTTGCAGAGTAGTGGGTATGAAATGAGAGAAGTTTTGTCTGAAAGCTCAGCGTGGAGAGGGCTAATGGGAGTTGGGGTAGAGGCCAAGAGGCCAGTGGGGAACAGCGGGGAAGCCGCCTCTGTGGCTGAGATGATCCGGGTCAATGAAAGTGGAGGAGGGGCTGGAGGGGTTAATTTGAAAACTGTGTAGAAGAAAAATTGCCAAGACAGTTACTGATGGGAGGGATACAATCTAGATTTCTGTGTTGAGCTTGGAATTTGAGATGGAGACACATTTGGGAAAAGCATAATAAGCTCAGGCTTGGTTCAGTTGAGTTTGAGCAGAAGGGTCAACTTGATGAACATGCACCTTAGTTATTTTCTTGTCCTTTTGGAATTAGTTGTACTTTTGGCTCTAAGTTTATTGATTATGTAAAACTTCCAGTGTTTAATTCCATAGCTCCATAGAAGTTGGCATCGCAACAAAACTTTTAGTTCATTGGGAAAGGAATTAAGATGGGTTTCAACAAAGGAGTTTCTGTTCTTGAATGTCATAGAGACTTATACATGCACATTAAGGCCAGAGAAGGCAGAATCAAAAGGACTGCTTGGCACAAGCAGGTAGAATGCAAGTGTGCACTCGGAAGACCATAAGCACAAGGTTAGGTCACGCACATCCATAGTCCTGAAGATGCACTTAACCAAACAGATTTCGTGTTATGTAATATTTGCTGTTTGTTATGATGATTCCAAGACATGAAAGAACTTTAGGCCAGCTCACAAGAGAAAGTTTTGATCTGTTCTTAACTCTTAAAAGTACAGTGCATTGTGTATTTTACAAGAAATGAAAAGCCCTAGATGTTCGGAGTTTGCAGTTTAATAGGCTTTGGACAGACTTCACTGTAGAGGACCACAGTCAACTGTTCTGGACTGTCAGCCTAGTTTTTTGCTAGAATTCATCTTGTAAGCACTTGGCAGTTAGTGAACCAGATGAAAATCCTGACATAGATGTGTTTCACAGACTGTGACATCATAGGGACCCTAAAAAACCCTCTGTTCTAAGGTGAGTAGTCCAGCCTGGGACACCCTCTGCTTATTACTTGTAAATCCACTTTTCTCTTGGGTTCCCTTTTGCTTCCTCATTTCTCATGAAGTCTGGGTTGGTAGAGGTGGGCAACACTGTGTCTCTTATTAGAATGGTCAATGATTGGGTTTATTTCCAGTGTCACAGCCTTTCCTCCCTGTCAGCTTACACTGAAGTGTTTTTAAAGTGACTTTTAAGTATTCTCAAAGAGAGCTGCAATAAGAAAAATAAAAGATAATATCAAAATATTCTCTTTGATTTTATATATACATATACATATATATGTGTGTATGTATGTAGTAATAAAATGCTAGCCAAGCGCAATGCGGGGGCTGAAGGGTTTATTTGGCTGACAAATTATTTGGCATTAGGGGATGCCAAGGCAGGAACTGCGGCAGGAACTAGAGAGAACACCTGCTTACTAGCTTGTCGCGTCTGATTTCTTCAGCTGCCTTGCTTCTACAGCTCAGGCCCAGCTGCGTGAGGGATGGCACTACCCATAGTGTCTGGGCGTTCTCACACCAATGAGCCATGAGGAAAGCACCCCACAGACATGCCTGTAGGTCAGTCTGATAGAAGCAGTTCTTCAGTGAAGAGTCTCTTTGCTCAGGTGTGTCTAGTTGACAGCTAACCTTAGCCACCACACATATACACACGCAATACACACTTAGAAGTGTGGGTATATGTATCATAAGGTTTACCATCTTAACCTTTCTGTAGTGTGGCAGTCAAGAGTGCTGCTTCCACTCTGCTAAGACACATGAATTCTCTTGTCTTACAAACCTGAAACAACCAGTTTCCCTCCCTCTGCCCCAGGCCCTGGCAACCAGCATTCTAACTGGAGATAATTGTGATCATTGGTTTATAGTTAGAGAACAGGAATGTGATGTCCCTTCCCGTTACAATGAATGGATGAAATAAAGCAAATACCAGGAATACATGTTTTGAATTCTTGTTTGCTCATGCTTAAGGAAGTTTCTCATCAGACAGACAGGTATTTTGTGTATTTGTATATAGAGTGGTGTTCGAGTTTTTTTATTGGAGGAAGTGATAACTAAAAATTTTCATTTTGTGAACATGGGTTGTCTGAGTAAAATGCTTAGATTGAGGTTAGTATGCATTATCTCATCGGAGAGGTAAAATATGAAAGTCAGCAGGATAAAGTGATTTTCACCAGAGGCAGGTGGCAGGGATGAAGAAGTAAGAAGATGCTAAAAGATTAGGAATTTCAGGCATAAGTTCAAGAGGTTATTATATACCACAGTAACTAGAGTCAACAGTGTCTACTGTATTTGAAAGCTGCTCAGATTTGTATGTATTTGTATTCCTGATATAGTCTCAGCACGATCAAAATGCTCATGGAATAAGGAATATGTTAAATAGCTTAACGTGATGATCCAGCATGTTGCATGTACCATTTGTGTGACTATTTCCTCTGGTCAATTAAATTACCTGCATAAGCTGAAAAGTCAATTGTATTTCCATAAATGCTGACTCATGTCAGGCGTTGGGGCTTTCATCCTGATGAGCTGGGTTTGTACCGTTTCTAGTGTTCTTGGTGAGTTTCTGCTTTGTGAGAGGTGACAAGTTCCTTCTGTTCCCAAACCACAGCATGAACAGACTGAACACACTGCCTCGAGGATTTGGCTCTCTCCCGGCTCTGGAGGTCCTGGACTTGACTTACAACAACCTGAATGAACATTCTCTCCCCGGAAACTTCTTCTACCTCAGTGAGAAACTTTTCATTCTGTAAATCTCTTTAACATAGTACTTTGGTTCTAAGAGTGCTGATTTCTTTGCCATTGCCAAAACTCTTAAGAGAAATCGTTAGAAATATATGTATTTATGTATTTCCATCACAGTCCTTTTGCATATTCCTTCATCGTTCAGCAGTATTTGTATTTGATGTATAAGTGGACTCAATAATGTCACATTAACTTTCCAAGAGAGATTTTGTTCCTCAGTGAGACCAAGTCTCACATCTAGCTAGGAATCTTGACTTTTTTAAGAGTGTGAAAGAAAATAAAGAAAAGGTTCTTTCCTGGTTACTATTAATTCTCTGCAATGCACTGCTCAAAGATACTCCAGGAAATTATTTATAAAAATATCCATTCATAAGCTGCTAACAGAATTGTTTAAATATCTAGCTCAGATTCTTACTTAAGTCTTTGAAGAGCTCTTCTTGCCATAGACTGACATTGTCTAGTATACAACCATTATGGAATTGTTTTACAGATGGTTACATGTTTATCTTTTCTTGCTATAGATACATAGACAAAGCAGGATGACTGACATCCCAGCAACTCATGAAATACTCAGGGAAGAGTTGTATGTGAAGTCAGTTTATCTGCACCTGTGACAGGGACTTCTGTGTTGTGTGGACAATCTGTTGGCCATGCTCTGTGTGTTTATTTCTATTACTAAGTTACTGCTGAGAAAGGACCTCACTATATAGCTTTGCGCGGCCTAGCCCTCGCTATGGCGACCAGGCAGGCTCCACACTGTGGTGAGTCCCCTTTCTTTAACCTCTTGTCACGATGCCCACACTAGAAAATCTGTCGCTTCTGAAGCAGCCTATAAAATTCCACTTTTTAACTTCCCTTTCACGCCATCTACCAGACATTCTGAAGCACATAAAACCAATTCTAAATTGTTTTCTTGGGCCACAGAGAAAATGATTTTTCTTATATGTGTTAACATACATTTCTGTCTGTTTTCCCATGTTGGAATGTAATTTGATAGCTGCTAAGCACATTTTTAAAGTACATCTAATTAAATTTGCTTTGTTGTTGGTAGCTATTTAAGATTTTAGCCCTCGGCGGCTGGGATCATGCCTTCATCTTATAATCTGTGCAAGTATTCTGCTTGCTTTAAGCTTTAATCTCTTAAATCCATGTCCTCATTTTAGCACCTTTGTCTTCATTCAGTTTCATCATTAGAGTGACAAAGAAAAGTGGCAGTAATTAGCCTGATTATGGAAACAAAAAAGTCACGACGATGGTGTCCATCACGGGAAAGCCCTTCATATACTTATTCTTAACATGGATCTATTTGTATAAGAAAGTCCCAATCTGACGTAGATCCGTTTTGATGGACGAGCCCCTTTGCTCTGGATTCTGATGTGGGTGGCCCTGTGGGACCACGTGGCCCTTCTTTCTTTGGAACTGCAAATGGTATAATAAATGTGAATCTAAAGTACTAGGGAAACATGGCTATCGTTTCTGAAAACATCGCAAGGTGCCAACCTCTTTGTCTAAAGCCCGGGGTTGTTAATTGTGTCAGTCCTCCTGGATACAGATGTTTTCCTGGATACACCGGCACCACAATCAACTGGTAAATCTAGGTTTGACCTGCTCGCTATTAGAGTGAGCCCTAGGTATGTCACAGGCTTTTCACCTCGCCAGGGTTATTAATCAAAGCTGACTCCCTTGCATTGATCAGACCCCAGATGGTTGGATTCCTTGCCACCCTGTTTATATATTGCTGTTTAATTTGCAGCCACCCTGCGTGCACTCTATCTAAGTGACAACGATTTTGAAATCCTGCCTCCAGATATTGGGAAGCTCACGAAGTTGCAGATAGTAAGTAATTTATCTAAATTCCTAGAAAATCAATTCACTTCTGCAGCCCTTGTAGGAGTAGAATCAAGTCAATTTGGGCAGGAGTAAGGTTTGTTTTGCAGGAATGAACCACTGCTCCTGCTTCTGTTTCTTGTTTAGCCTCAGACACTTTTAAATGAATTGGAAAGATTGAGCCTTGAAGGAAGAGAGGGCACTGGGTGAGGGCGTGAGTTTCTGTTGAGCACCTCTTTATGAAAAATTGTTTTGACAGCTCCCTGTTTTCGTATATTTAGCTCAGCCTCAGGGATAATGACCTGATCTCACTGCCTAAGGAAATCGGCGAGCTCACCCAGCTGAAGGAGCTCCACATCCAGGGGAACCGCCTGACTGTTCTGCCTCCAGAGCTAGGTAAGGATGCTTGTCAGAGTCTTCATGTTGGGTTTAGTTCATAATAACCCCAACTTTGCGACTGTGGCTGACCTTTCTCCTCCCCTTGACACTCACTCTCGACTCACTCAGGGACCCCATTCTGATCAAATCAGGGCCATTTGTCATTGGCCAGAGCCCAGGTATTATGAGTTGACTTTCTGTGATACAGCTGTAGAGGGCAGCATCTCAGAAATCGCTGAGGGACGGCCTGCAACCCGGTGGTGTAGTGGGAGGAGCTTGGGGTTAGCAGTAAGAGCTTCCTTTAGAATGCCTTGTGTGATAGCTGAGCAAGCTTTCTGGGTTCTCATTGGCTAGTAATGACTTGCCAAAGCAATATTCTTATTATCTCTTGCTCCCCCCCCCCCCCCGCAACTAAAATTTTTCACCAACTAGATAAAGCGTATTTATTCTGGCTACTTAAAAATGCCTTTTCCAGTGGTGGCTTTGGTTTGCCCTGATGCCATCTCCAGTGAGAATTGTTAAATGTTTTTTACTGGGAACTCTTTGGTCCTGTTACAGGTGGCTAAATTTCAGTTCTCTGTGTGGCCCCAGGTGGATGTCTCTTCTTTCTCTCTTGTAACCTCTGAACCCACAGTTTGACTGATGAGTTGACACTGCCCTTTGGCAACAAGCTCATGAATGGCAGGCACACACTTGGGAAATAGAGGCAGGGGAGGAGACTCATGAGCCACCCTGGGTCACACAGTGAGACCCTTTGTTAAACAGAAACAATAAAATCTTGATGTTCACTGGTCTCTCATTTCCTCTCATTTCTTCTCTCCTTTGACCCACCTAACTTTCTTAAACTGATATTGTTTCTCAATTATTTGTTTCTCTATACCAAAATAAGATATTTAAAAAAAAAAACACTTTATTTGACTCACGCTTGTTGGAGAAAACCATTCTACAGTAGGACTGGTGGTTTTCAAAGGCCATTGCAAATGAGAATATAAAATGCCATGAGAGTAAGAGCATTTTCACGTCTGTTCCCTGCTCTGCCTTCCGTGCTCACCCATGCCAGATGGACGGTATCGAGTTAAAACAAAACCTGCTGAATGAGGTAATGAAGTGGCAATCTTGGATACTAATGTATTAGGAAGGTTGCGGGCACAATGTGGGTTCTGTCTAGAGTTGTGCTCCCAGCACAGAGGCCACCAGCCACAAGTCAGATGTTTCATAGCTATGTGTGGTTGTCACATAGGAGACCACAGTTCTGAAGCAGAGTACTGTATGAAAGATAAACGGGCCTGGAGAGCTGGACCAGCAGTTAAGAGCATTGCCGCTCTTCCAGAGGACTGAAGTTTGGTTCTCAGCACACTGTCAGGTGGCTCACAACTATCGGTAGCTCCAGTTACTGGAAACCCAACTTTTCTGCAAGAACTTACGTGCCTATGGCATATCCTCACACAGACACAGGCATACACATACATACTACATACATGTGGCTTACCCTCATGCAGATAGAGCTGTACACATAAAAACAAAAGCTGTAAAGACAAGCAGGCACTTGATTTCGTGGGATGAACCCCACTTCACCCCCACTTTCCCATCTTCTTCACCCCTCTGAAGTTAGGAGGACCAAGTTTTCAGGGTTTAGGAATAATTGCTCAGCATCTTTTCTTCACTGAATTACAAGGAGTCAAGTTTTGCTTTGGAAGGAACGAAGCAAAACATAGTAGCCAAAAAGTATTCCTTTGGTCATATAAACTTGTAAACCTAGCAGTTGAGATGCGAAATATGAGACTCACTTGTTCAAGACCAGCCTGGGCTTCGTGGGTCCTGTCTGGGAATAGAAAAGTTCAAAGGCAATGGCATTTAGTGAGAATTTTCTAAGGGGAAACAACTTACCTAGGGAAAAACACTGCCTTGGGCCAGTAATTGTTAACTGTGGATTTTAGCATTAGCAATACTTGGGGACATTTTACAGAACATAAATAACTCACCTCCTCCTACACTATTGAATCAAAACTCTGAGTGTGAGACAGATTCTTGTGTAACAGGATGAAGCTCGCTCAGTGCTTCTGACGCGTGTCTTCACTTAGTGTGACTAGTAAAACTGGAAGACGTAAATATGCATTTGGTTGCCATATTGCTTGCTTTTTCAGTTCTGCAAGCAATATGGTAATCTAAAGTATTAGGCTAGGCAATTCTTTCTTTTTCTTTTTCTTTCTTTTTTTAGGGGGTGGGGTTTCAAGACAGGGTTTCTCTGTAGCATTGGAGCCTGCCCTGGAACTAGCTCATAGACCAGGCTGACCTTGAACTCACAGAGATCTGTCTGCCCCTGCCCGCCAGAGTGCTGGAATTACAGGCCTGCACCATCACTGTTTGGCTTGGCAATTCTTTTATTGGATGATTTATTAGAAAAGTGCCTCCTTGAACCGAATGGGTCTATCTATGTATTTTTAAGCCTTATTCTTTTTTTTAGTTTACATAAATATTCTATGCCATCACATTTCTCTGACATTTCCTTTAAGGTATCCTATAACAACGTGTGTATATTTTTTTACTTAGGAGTAGAATTGTAATGAGTCTTTGGGTGGCTTCATTACTGCTAGCCATACCTAGAAAACACTGTCTACGTCTGTCTGGTAGTCTTTTTCTACTTTGAAGTGAATACTTTCATTTGAAATAGGTAATAAATTCTTCAGAAACCCTAGTTACTAATTTAAAATAAAGATGAAGATTTTTGAGCAGTGGTTATTTTAAAAACCAAGGGCAACATGCTAGCTGGTAATATAATCATAGCTGGTAAGGTCTTGAATGCCGGAGCGCAGTGATATGTACTTTTTCCATGCAATCTCTTCTGGACTTGTGAGAATGGGGAACAGACCTTTAGAGATGGAGAAACTGAGGCTCAGGGAGGATTTGTGACATATCCTTAAGGGCCCAGCTATGAGTCACAGTGGCTTTCCTTGAACCTGTCAGTCTTCCTCTAGGCCCATGTTCCTGACCACTGTGATGGGCTCCTACCCACCCATATGGCAGGAAGAAGATTCCAAGACATGTACTTCCAATTTTGAACCAAAAAACAGCAACCCTTCAAGATGGTGCAGGAGGAAGTTTGAGACAGTAAGGCCAATCGCATGGCAGGCTTTGCTGGTCCTTGGGTGAGGCTGGAATACTATGCAAAGTGTGCCTGAAATGGGCTTTGCAAACTGAATTACTATTTAGCTGTTTCATTCCAAGCCAGTCGCTTTGCCTGTGTGATTCTTGCCTCTCGGTAAGCAAGCACTGCAGTAGATTTGGCTTTCACTTGTGCACGTGATGCCCAGTGACCTTCTGAAGCCCCTTCTCTCATTCAGCTCATCCTTCCTGTCTCTGTGGTACCCACTGGCTGCAGCTTTGCCTCTGAGTATGTTTTAAAGTGTGTGTGGTGATTTCCTTTTGGCTTATATAAGCAAGGTAAGTGCTCCTGAGATTTTTGTGAAAATCTTTCTAATAAACCCAGAGTTTGTAATTTGAAACCTCTTCGGTGAAAGAATTTCAGCCAAGCAGAGAAATCCAGATGCGTTCAGACTTTTCTAATCCAAGGACATGAAGGAACACAGCACAGTGAAAGTCGGGGGCTTGCTTGGAATTCTGTGGCTTTTCTTTTCCTTGTGTAGACTTATTGCCTTACTTAGACTGTTTTTCTGGTTTCTCGCTTTCACATCAGACTATCTATATTGTAGTGGTTGTAATGAGTAATGTCACCCCAGACTCATGATTTAAACACTTACTGCCCAGTTCGTGGCACCACTTCACACTGTGGAGCCCTTCAGGGGTAGGGCCTGGCTGGCAGAATTAGGCTACGGGGGGGGGGGGGGGGGTGTCTTGAAGAACTTACCCACTCTTCCTACCCAGCCCTCTCTGCTTCTTAGTCTATTCCCATGTGACTGCCATTGCCTCATATAGAACTGAATTCCTTTTGAAACCGGGAGCCAAGATAAACCTTTCTCCCTTAAGTTGTTTCTGTCAGGTGATTTCTCAGCACAATGCAGAAGTGATATCTCTAGATATTAATTATATATTTATATATTTATATTAGATATAAATTGGGAATTGAGTCACCTGCTCCTGTATTCATTCAGGCATTTATTAATTTCCTTCTTTAGGCTATTTTGTTTTAATTCCAAAGGACTGACCTTCCCAAGAAGCAGAATTCGCTTGTCCAACAAGTATTTATTAAGCTCCTGTTTAGCATATCTGCCAGGGGTGCTAAGAGGAGACAGCAGCCCATATGGAGGGAAGGAAGGGAAGGAGACATGCAGACAATTGACAAAGTCTGAGAGATCTAGGTAAGTGAGGAGAGATGCTAAATCACGTAGTATCGAAAATCAGGCCTAAGCAAGTGCTGGGTGGGGGAGAGGTGATCTGAGAAGGCCTTGCCTAGCCTATAATGCATTGAGACCTAAAGGAGGGAAGGCGCCTTCCAGGCAGAGGGAGCAGCCTGAGCCAAGGTCCTGATGCGGCTCCTCTGGGAGAAATAAGGAAAGTGTGAATGTAGCAAAGGTAGTGGTGGTGGTGGCGGGGGGGGGCATGGACTTCCAGACTGCATTAGTTACTTCTTAACTGCTGTGATAAATACCGTGACTAAAAGTGACTTGAGGGAGAAAGGGCTTATACTTCTAGAGGGATAGAGTCCACTGTGCCAGGGAAGGCATGGCACAGAGGCGGGATTAGGAAGATGACCGATCACATTTTTCAAATCTACACACAGGAAGCAGAGAGGGAACTGGAAGTAGGACAAGGCTGTAACTTCCAGAGCCTTCCCACAGCGTCACATCCCTCCAGGCAGACCTTACCTCCTAAAGGTTTATAACCTCCCCACCACAGAGGGTCAGAGTGCTGGCTTTTCCTCCAAGTGACATAGTTTCCACAGATACCACTAGTTTTTGCCCCCATAGGAAGCCTGCAGAAGCAAGCAAACAAAAGCAACAGAGAGCACATTACCAAGGACACAGATGTTCTTGCGAAGCCTGGAATTTGGAGCAGCATAGTATTACAGTTTAAATCTAAAATATCCCACAGGCTATGTGTTGACTGCTTAATTCTCTAGATGGAAAGCTATGGAACCTTTGAGGGGTTGGTGTAAGTTTTCACGAGGACTGGTTCTTGGAGTCCCTGGCGTGGCAGCCCTCTGCTTGCTGCCACTGCTACTACTATGATCACCTTCTTACCTTCCCAATCATGACAAACAGAGAACTTCCAGAACCATGAGTTTTTGCTGCGAGATGTTTGTCACAGTGACACAAAAGTAGCTGCTGCACGTAGCTGAGTGTGTGGAAGCTTTCTAAGATGAGCCAGGGAGAGGCAGAAGAAAGGAGACCAGAAATGAGAGCCAAGAGGTTCCTGAGCACTTGTGAATACTGACCTTTTATTTCCTCATTTAAAAAATTACTTCAGTTTTTTTGTATTACTCTGAAGAAGTCACAAAGAATATAAGAGAAGACTAGTATTTATTGAGTGTATAAACGTATGTACTCATCATTTTTATACATATCATTTCACTTGAATGTCCAACAATGTAGTGAAATTGGGGTGTTTCTCCCTATTTAGTGGGTGAGTAACTGACAGCTCTGTGAGGTTGAAGGACATGCCAAGGACCCATGGGAGGTGTGATGATTTAAACCGGAAATGCCCACTCCCCACGGACTCATTATTTGAACTCTTGGTCCCTGCTGGTGGCATTGTTTAGGGAGTTTGTCAACGTGAGCCCTTGCTGGTGAAATTGGGTCACTAAGAACAGGCATTGAAGGTTACACCCAGTTCTGATTCTAGTCTGTTTTCTGCTTCCTGATTAGCCACAATGTGAGAAGCAGCAGCCACAGACTCCTGCTGCTAAAGACCTTGCTGTTTCTGCAGCTCCGCCCTCACTTCCACAATAGACTGTATCACTCAAAACTCTTGAGCCCAAGTAAAACTCTTCTCCCTTCTTTTTCTTCTGTCAAGTATTGTGTCATAGCCATGAGAAAAGTAGAGTAATACAAGCAGTCGCACTAGGATCTGGAGTGTGGAAGTCAGGCCACTGTGTGCAATATGTTCACCAGGTTAAGAAAAGGAGCACCATGGGCTGTTGGCTTCTTTGCTTTATGCCTTTTTAGAACAGAATAACATATAGATTGGTCTCTCTAAAGAGCATCTTGGTTTTTAAAGCACTGTAGATTAATGAAGATACTGTAAAAGACATAATGCTAAGTCTGTGAAATGATTGGCATGTGGCTTGATGTGGCTGAAGAGATAGGCCACCAAGTGACAAAGGCTGGTCTGCTCGCTTGCTCTCTTCCTAGCTTTATTTCTTTCTTCGCTCCCTCTCTCTCTTTCCCTCCTCCCCCCCTCCATCCCTTCCTCCCTCTTTTCCTCCCTTCCTTCCTTCCTTCCTTCCTTCCTTCCTTCCTTCCTTCCTTCCTTCCTTCCTTCCTTCCTTCTTCCTTCCTTCCCAATGTATTAATTATGTATGTGGGTGTGTGTGTGCACATAAGTGAATGTTCCAGAAGAGGACATCAGATCACTCCTGGAACTAGAGTTATAGACAGTTTAGCCACACACACAGGTGCAAGGAACTGAACTCAATCTTTTATTAGAGCAAAAAGTGTTTCTAACTACTGAGCAATCTTTCCTTCCCCTGTAAATTTTTCTTTTTGCCAAAAACCCATGTCACTTCTTACTTGTATATGAAACAAAATTGGTTACTCACACTTTAAGCCTGTTTTTAAACTTAATAGAACTACATAATACCTTAGTTTATAACCCAAATGTCTCTATTTGCAAAACTGTCTCCTAAACTCTCAGTTCTGTGCTCTTTGGAAGAAGAGCTTTCTGGTTTCTTTGTAAGGTGACTCCAGCGGTCTGTGCTTCATCCATCATTCCCTACATAATTGACATTGTCTGTTGTTCAGAGGATCTGGTTTTTAGCTCAGATCTCTTGGTTTCAAAAGTAAGTGTTCCTCCTGGTAGTTTATAAACATGCTGATATCGAGCCAACGAGAAGGTAAAATATGCCATTAGATGACAGATTGGGATGATCCCAAATATGTTTCCTAATTTCATCTGGAAAAAAGGAAGTGGAAAGAATAAAAAAAAAATTTGCCAAACTTTGAATTTTGACTTGGATGGTACTGTGGGCTGGCTCTTACATGTTATCCCTGTTGGTAATATATCTTTCACCAGACTTTACAAAAAGCCATGTTTCATATCTTTTGATTCTCCATGGTCTTAGTGGATAATCAAAAATGACCCCCTCTCAAGCCTCCTCCACGATATTTTTTAACAAGTCCCACTTTATCTATTCTGTTCCGGTGAATCATTGGCCCCTGAAAATACTTTAAGCATGGATTTTTAAAACTGCTAAGTGAGTTGTATTTCTACCTGGTGAGTTACTGCCTTCAAGGGAGTGGGAAGCTGTATCATAGCAAACGTTTCCGCTGTGCAGTATAAATTTCCGGAGACACGTCAGGTTCGGTGTGATTGAACACACACATCAATCCGTGTTAGCACTAGCTGGTGAAGCATGCCACTGTGTGTAGTGGGCATCCTTTGATTTAATGGGACACTAAATGTGTGCTTGCCCTGGGAGAAATGTCGGCAGTAACCAAGCTCCTGGATTTAATTTTTATTATTCCACAGGCGTGTCTGTGAACACAGTTCTTACCTCCTGAATGCATATACAATGTCTCCCAGTTCTGTGGCATCTCTTTTCAAAGTATCCCCTGTGTCTTACTCCTAGCTGAAGTAAATGAGCAACCCTCTGTTCAGACTGACCTCAAATGCTATTACAAACGTGAGTGTAAACATTTCGGGATACCAGAGCCGGGAATGGAGTAGAATGGGGGGGGGGGGGCTGTCCTTCATATTGTCAACATCAGGGATGTAGTGTTGATGAACTTTTAAGACTATGTTCATTTAGACCTTTCTGGGATGAACTGTTGGCACATTCATCAGTTTTATTCTCCTACACTGACTGCTTTGGGATGAGAGCATCTAAATGTGCTATGTGTGTACTTAAGTCCGGTTGGAAGCACTGGTCTGCAATGCTAAGAGAAAGCCACCTCCTTGGACAGCCATACCCAATCTTCTTTTTCATCCTAGTTTCTGTGTAGGATGTGTTCCTGTGTCTCCTGGTTTGGGTGAACAGTTGTAAATGAAACATTTTCCCCCTCCGATAGCATATATCTCTGAAAGAAGGAAGTAATAAAGCAAATGGTTAAACATTGCAAGATAGGAATGACATTAGTGTCTCAGTCTGTGGGACTGTCGTCGGCTCCCCTGTGGCACACCTGTTGCCTTTCTTTGTTCTCACCTGGGTTATTATGTACATTCAGTTGCCTTAATCCAAAAGTCTGAGACTCTCTGGGGGCCAACATAACACTGTCAGTGGGAAACCTCTTCTGACTGCCTGTGACGAGTTGAAGTCCAAATACAGACACTGTTAAAACTATTGTGTAAAATTGCTTTCAGGCTGTGTCTGTGGTGGCTACGAGATATAAATGAATTTATGTTTAGCTTTGGGCCGATTCCTAAGATATCTCATTATGTAAATGCAAATATTCCAAAATCTGAAACAAATGTGAAATCTGAAACATTTCTGAGCCGAGGCATTTCAGAGGGCTGCTCAACTTCAAACAGCCTCCTCCGTGGTACCATAGCCTTGCTCCTTCTGGTCAGTTGTCCACAGTGACGAGGGTGCTCCCGTGAAACCACAAATGGGCTGCGATCACCTTGTGTCTTAGGTAAGGCTCCAGGTGCTGTGGAGAGACACCAAGGCCATGGAAACTCTTATAAGGAAAGCATTTAATTGCAGGTCTGGCTTACAGTTTCAGAAGTTCAGTCCATTATCATCGTGGTGGGGAGTGTGACAGACATGATGCTGGCGACATCTTCATATGCAGGCCACAGGAAGTTGGCTAAGATACCAGGCAGTCTCCTGAGCATAGGAAACCTCAAAACCTGCCCCCACAGTGACACACTTCCTCTAACAAGGCCACACCCTCATCAACAAAGCCACACCTCCTAATAGTGACACTCCCCATGAGATTATGGGGGTCAATTACATTCAAACTACCATACCTTGTTAACTAGAATCTCTCTGTGTGTGTGTGTGTGTGTGTGTGTTGGATAGGGATGTTCACGTGCTCCAATCTTGCACCATTAAACAGCTTTTACATAGAGGAAAGCCTTTGCTCCCTCCCCAGCCTGCATGGCAATGTCTGGTGCTGTGCAGACCAGCTAGAGGGAGGAAGGGTCAGCTCAGTGTCAGCATTGTCTCTCTGACTTCTCTAGCTGTGATGTGCGGTTTTAGCAATAGTCTTAACCATCCACTTCTCTGAAGACTTTCTATTTCTCCTAGTGTCTGGTGGAGTTTAGGACTTCAGAAATCTTGTGTGCACATTTTAAGCTGTGTAGCATCTAAATCTATGCTGTCCGAGTTTGTTTACTAGAGCTGGAATTTGCATTTATTCTCTCCTTCCTACCACCTTCGAGTGGGTCAGATACTTTATTAAATATAATTTCCTTTTATTCTCTCCTTTCTCGGTTCTGTTTGGTTTATTTATTTATTTATTTATTTATTTTTAGATTTGAGTGAAAAGTTAATTTTTTTCTTTTTTTTTGATTTTCAAGACAGGGTTTCTCCATAGGTTTTTTTGGTTCCTGTCCTGGAACTAGCTCTTCTAGACCAGGCTGGCTTCAAACTCACAGAGATCCGCCTGCCTCTGCCTCCCGAGTGCTGGGATTAAAGGTGGGCGCCATCACCACCCGGCTGAAAAGTTAAAATTTTTAATGACTCTTCTATAATACGCATTTAGAAATATAAAAATTTCCCTTGTTGCTGTATTAACTGCATGCCATATACTCTGTATTTTCATTATATTTCAGTTTAAAAGGGTTTCTAATTCCCCTTCTGATTTCTTCCTTGGCTTTTTAATTGTTTCAAAATTGAGAATTTTGGTTTTCCAGAATTTGCCATTTCTGAGAGTTTTTAATACTTTTTTCAGATTTACAGTGTTGTGTGATTTCTAGCGTATATATTTTTAACCCTTAAAATTTTTGATTAATTTGTTTTCTGGTCTACTGCATAGCAGACTAAATTATAAATAAATAAATAGATAGATAGATAAATAAATAAATAAATAAATAAGATATATAGAGACCATAGATACGATTTTAGTCAAATTTCTTTATTTATTTATCAGGCAGGCTTCTCTCAAACTGCTCGTGTAACCCAGGATGTTTGAACTTGTATCTTCTTGCTCCCCCTCCCTATCACTGGGCTTGCAGAAATGCATGCCTCACTCAGTTCATGTGATGCTGGAGCTTGATCCTACGACTCCTGCAAGTCTGGCAAGCACACTGCAGACTGAGCTCCATCCCAGCCTGACACAGTGTGTCTCTGAGCACGTGACCTCTGCTATCTTCCTTTGCAGGTAGTTGAGCTTAAGTCCAGCGGAGAGTTACTTTACCTGCAAGCAAAGTAGCTCTTTCAAGGTATTCTTTCTTTCAAGGCGTGTTTATAATGCCTAATGGGGTCAGTCCATGCATACTAGGTTAACTCTGGGACTAGCTTACCGCAGTTCATCAGACTTCCTTGTGTGACCATGTTTACAGTGAGGGCTCTGCATTCATCATGGTCTGGGCATAGTTTTGATCCTCTGTAAACTGCAGCAATGGTTCCGTTACATCTATCTGCAGTTGTTCCTCTCTGGTGAGTTTTGTTTTGCTTTCGTAGATTTGAGGACACTTGTACTAGACATCAGTGTTGTTTGGTCACTGACTCGTGGAGATCCTTCTGTGGCTCTGTTTTGTATTTTTATTAATTCCTTTCTTAACACTGCCTTGCTTTCTCTGAAGACATGTGTGATTTCTGTCTTTTCAACTCCACCATACCATGATGTCTGATCTATCGCTTTGGCTGTAACTACCTGGAAACATCCATGTGAGAAAACAAGGATGAATATGGATTTCCCCAGTTTATCTCCCTTCTCTTATGGGTCTAGTCCTGAGCTACATCTTGCCTGATATCTGGAAGCACTTATTGCATTACTGTCTAGTTATTCATTGTGCCTAGATCCAGAAATCTGGCCTCGTTTTGATCTTTGGCCATGTGGAGGACAGTGACATAGCATGTTTTTCTTTCCTGTTTACACAACTTCAAGAAGTTACTCTTCCATCAGTGCACTTTCCGACAGTGTTTATTCCAAACATAGCAGGGTTCATATCTAATCACAATTGTCTGAACACATCCTTTGAAACCCTTTTCCTCTCATATTTTAACTACCCAGGACAATATCAGAGTCTTAATTGCTTTTTATGTCATCTCTTCACCTTTATACCTAAAACTGTGTTAGTTTTCTAAGTAGCATTGTGCTATAACCCAGGTCTCCCTCCCGCTTGGAAAGGCTGGAAGTCTGAACCTGAGAACTGGATCTTTCTGGGTATTGGTGATGTAGAAGGATCTGTTCCATACCTCTTTTCTTTGTCCATGGAACGCTGTTCCCTGTGCCTGCCTCACCCTGTGTCTTCACAGCACCTTTCTATCTGTATCCAAATGTCTTCCTCTCTTCTGGAGCCCAGGGAGACTGGATTAATGTCCACTCTCGTGGGATACCATTTTAAATAAATCACCTCCATAAAGTCCCTGTCTTCAGATACAGCCACATTCTGAGATACTGGGACTTCTATCAGTTTGGGGGAGCAGACCTAAGCAGTTCTCACCTGTCTTCTATTTTGCTTACAGACTGCTCTATGTAACAGGATTTGATGCCCCTTAATGTAGTGCCATTATTTAGTCCCTTTAGTTATGATAGCTACCTGCTGTATCTTAAGCCATTATTGTTAATTGTCAGAAGATGTCGATTCTTTTGAGAAACTCATGAAACCAGGAGTACATTTCTACTTGGGAAGCTTTACATGTAATTTGGAAACTATTAAGGTCCCCATAATTACCCACAGAACCATAATTTCCCACAAAGCCTTCAGTATAACGTTTCTCCCCTAAACAGTCCTGTTTCAACTTTCTATTTTAGGTTCTTTTTAGCCAGCTGGTAGCCTACTGTCCCTCATGTAAAGCGCTCAGATCTCCTATGGATTTTTGTGCAGTGTGCAAATCAAGCTTAGTAATGGAAGCCCCGTATATGAATGCATTATACTGAAAAAAGAGCTGTAGGAAGGGAAATACATCACTTACTTGATCCCCTCTCTTTCAAATCCAGTTCATAGGGTAAAGGGGTAGATGGTCATATATTAAGCTTTACAAAGGAGTTGACTTTTCCTCTTCTATTTAAAAGGTTATGTGCTACAATGCGAGACAAATAAATCACAATTCACCACAACAACTGGGTAGCTGACAGTTATATAAATTGCCGGTGAAATACTAAATCTGTCACTCTGTATGTTTTGACCATTTAGCAATTGGAGCAGTGCTAAGTGAGGGCCGGCTGGAAACCACAGAAGCAAATGTAGTGGCACATGCAATTAACAAGATCAATGGTCAGTGGTAAAGGTTCATTGTTTGGTCATTTCAGTTGACTGACCCCAGTGAAAGCAATTGCTATCCAAAAGACTCGGCTAGCTGTAATTTGTTGTAAGAGGATGCAGAAAATGACTTACCCAACCTAACATCCAAGAGAATGTTATTTCTCAGCTGTCTCTGTTCCTGGCTCAGTGCCTAAAGGATGAGGCTTGCTTACATGATCATAGGTGGGAGGGAAGAGGTTATTTACTTGAGCACAGGCGATTTACCAGTGGCTACTATTGAATATAACCCCTCTTCTCCTATCAATTATTAACTGTCTCTCGCTCCTTAGGGACGTGTGTTGTGTTATGTATGAATGAAAATTTTCTGGTCCGTGTTGTTTCTTTAACAGTTCTTTGCACACCAGTTTATCACAGATTTGCGTGTTTTCTCGTCTACTGGATTGCTCACTGTCGATTCTTAGCTATACTATTGACCAGAACTTTCTGGTTCACTTACAGTTCTCCTACGCAGAACTGTTTTCGCTGTTATTTCCTTGGATCTTTCGTGAGCCTGCTCAGCTGGGGGGCTGATTGACCGGTGAGTGCTCTGCTTGTAAATGGCACCCCCGAAAGTTGTTTGTTAGAGAAACAAAGGCTCTCATCATATGTCTGATGTTTGTGTTTGAAATGGAGCCCCACGAGAAGTGCGCACAGTTAGCTGAGATCTTGTAGGTCTAGTTCCCTAGATGGGGTTAACGGCTTTATCAAGAGGAGAAGAGAGGAGCAGGAAGAAGAAGGAAGACAGCAGCAGAAAAGGAAGAGGAAGGAGCAGCAGCAGGTTCTCACTGTGCAGTGCCCTCTGCCATGGGAAGATGATGCAGGAAGGACAACCACATGCCCACCTCTTGATGTGGACCTTTCCAGTTTCTAGAACAGTGACAAAAACATCTTCTTTTTAAGTTGTCCAGCCTATGATGCTGTTATATAGAAGCAGAAAATGAAATGATGGCTGTTGGATCATCTCACTGTACAGTGGACTTACACTACTGTCAAAAAGACAGCTTGCTTGTTCCAGTGTCCTCTTTCTCTTTGGGTCCCCTGAGCCCTGCTTGTATGGTTGTCTCTGAGAAGATGCTCCAGGTTATCTCTCATGTGCACAAGCTGTATCCTCAGGTACCCAGGCTCTTTGACTTATTTCACATTGGCCAAAGGAATGGTCACAATGAAATGCAGACTCAGTGTGCAAAGCCTGTGGTGATGAGGGGAGGATGGGATTCTTGGAGCTATTTCAGTAAACTGTATTTGCCATAAACAATGAGCGAATGACCTAAAGAAAGAAGGAAGATGCCTGGATTCACCCAGATCCTGGTTCCTGTACCCTAGGTTTCTATTATCCCAAAGGCTTCCTATCTTTCTGTTTATTTTGATTTTTGTTGCTTTTTGAGACAAGGTGGCACTAGTGTGGTAGCCACCAAGTAGCTCAAGCTGGCATCTAATTCTTAGCCTCCTGCCTCAGCCTTCTGATAAATGGGATTACAGGTGTGCATAACAACTCCCAGCACTTGTAAAAAGAAAAAAAAATCTTTCTGGGTGTTGTAGTTAGGAAAGGTAACTGGCGTGCAGCTAGCTTTTCTCTGTCTCGCACTCATTTGCTCACCACCTGCCTCTCTACTGTTAATTACTAGGTATATGGACTTACCATTGTCTTGTAGCCTTCCTCGCTCTTCATCCCCCCTCTTTATCTCTCTCCCTGTGTATGTGTGTGTGTGTGTGTGTGTGTGTTTCTGCATATATGTGTACATGTATACATGCAGGTATCCATTCTGTGTTTGTGTGGAGGCCGGAGATCAATGCTGATTGCAACTCTAGAGACAGAGACTCTCACTAAACCTGGAGCATATTCATTTATCTAAATTGACTTCCAGAGCTTCGGGGATCTACCTGTCTGTACTTGTCCAGCATTAGAGTTGCCCACCTTTTACATGGTGTGGTGGTTTGAATAGGTATGATCGCCATAGACTCATGTGTTTGCTGGGCCATAGGAGGTGGCAGTATTAGGAGGTGTGGCCTTGCTGGAGTAGGTGTGGCCTTGTTGGAGGAAGTCTCACTGTGGAAGCAGGGTTTGAGGTCTCTATGCTCAAGCCATGCTGAGTGGTACAGTGGCTTCTGCCTGTGGGTCAGCACCGTGTCTGACTTATGCATACCACCATAAAGACAATGGGCTAAACTCAAGCCTCTGAAGCTGTAAGCCAATCCCAACTAAATGTTTTCCTCTGTAAGAGTTGCCATGGCCATGACGTCTCTTTACAGCAATAGAAACCCTAACTAAGACACATGGGTTGAGGGCTCTTAACTCACATCCTGTGCTCACATGAACAAACACCTTTCCCGCTGAACTACCTCTCCATCAATCCATTTACTCTTCATTTTCTTTCGAGAAAACCAACAGTAAGGTAACCACTGTTAAGTAACGTATTACAGGGTTAAGATTTGGAAGTATATTTCAGTTATTGTAATATTACTAATAATGTGTAATAGCCTCCTGTAAGAGTCCAAACATATGCATTTGTATACTTTCTGTGCCAAGACCAAAATACATTTATTTTACTCCACTTTTTTTAATATTAGGCAACAGCTGGCATAGATTTTGTCAACAGGGCCTTAAAGCTGGAAACAGCTCAGTAAATAGAAGTGGCATTACGATTCATTGTAAAAGCCTATAGAGGGAGACGCCCAGAACGCTTTTTATATACCGTCACTGTATTAGTTTCTTTTTGCTGCTACAACAGACTGAATTCAGTGACTAAAAAAAAAAAAAAAACTAGTTGACTTTCGTACAATTCTGGATGTAAGTTCCTAAGTCAGTTTCACTGAGCTAGAGTTAAAGTGTTCCCACCTCGGTAGGGTAGATGTTTGCTGACCAGCTTCCCCACACGGTGGGCCCTGTCTCATCCTCCACCAGAGCAGACTAGACTTCTGCAGGCCTTGCTTAGTTTCAGGATTTGGTTCTGGGGTTTGATTCAGAATGTAGGTAGACATGTGACAGATTTTTATTATTCATATTGGGAAGAAATGAAATTTATATTGCTTGCCTCCCTCATTCTATATACTGATATTATGATTAATAGCTTTTGACATAAAACTATTTTGGCATATGAGTCTATGGTGACGTATTTTGACAGCAGCAGTGTTGTGTTTAGCTCTTCTAACAGGAGTAGGTTACAGAGATTACTAGCTTCATATTCTATACCTAAGTCATCAACCAAAGATGTCATGTCCAGAAATATCACCAAAATGTCAGCCACAGAAATCGTTTTCAGATCATCTCTTTGAGCAGCGTTGAATCTCCTTCCATGTAGTTCTCAAATGTGAAACTGGTTAAAGACGTGGAGCCCTAAGTTATTTCTTTCCTGGCAGAGATGCCAGATGGATGTTGAATGAAGTCCAGTTCTTCGTTTTTCCTTCGGATAATTTTTCGAGTTTGTGGTGGTGATTTGGATTCTTATCAGTGCGTCCTTCCTCCCCCAGCTCCCCACAGCCCGGCAGCAGCCTGGTTGCCTTGGTACCTGTTCCTGAAGGCTGTCTTGCAGCAAAATGTGGTTGTTTAAATAGCACGACTTGTCAGCTAAAAGTAGAAGTCATTAGCATGACACCGTTTGGCTAGGGGTGTCTTGAATACTGTTTTAAAATTCCGATTTTCTCACTTTGCTGTTTACTCATGGTGCCATAGGAGGTTTCAGGGTGGGTTCCCAGGATGGAGCTGGAGTAAGGAATGTGCAAATGCTCCCTGAGGGTCTCCTGGAATTTAGGCCCACACTGACGGCCTCTGTTGGGTATCTGCTGCATTTGTAAATACATCAACTTGGATGTTCCAATGCTATTGGTACCTATACAATGGGTATGATGGGTGGCCTTACCTGTATATACCAGTGGTCCATCCATGAACAGCTCTAAATTCCTGCTGGTTTGTGTTTGAACTTCAATTGGCCAGAAGCAACTTGTTTTTTTAACCTTAGAAAAAGTAGGGTATTTGTTTTCAGCTTATTAGAAAAGTTGTATCAGATGTTTTGTGTGGGTGTATATCCATTAACCTCCATCCAAAATATCAGGGCCAAGTAATTGTATCAAAATGTGCAGTCAGGTGGAACATCTTCACGTTCTCACCAGGCAAGTGGACTCTCAAGTCCTAGACAGCTGTCATTGCAGGTAAGAGGGGAGGGGCCTGGGGCTCTCTACTGGGTAGACATCTCTGAGAAAACCCTGCTTCTGCTAATTAGTTCTTTGAAACACCTTCCTCATTAACTGGGGATACAATGTCAGAGAAAACACGGTGGAGTGCAGGGTGCTGGCTGGATAACAGGAAAACAACGCCAGGTATCTGTGTGTGTCATCTTGTTGGTAGAACAGCTCACACACAGCCCCTTGCTGCCTGGTAGATCTTGTTTTGTCGTTAGGGGATTTGACTTGCCTTGAAACTTTGGTTCATTTCCTTCCTTCACTGGATACAGAGATGGAGGAGGTGGATTATTTTTAGACATTAAATATCTTAGGGGTTTTGATTGCTTATGTTTTTTTTTTTATCTTTTGGTAGAGTAGGGAGCAAAGCTTTTTTGTTTTATTTCTATTTATTTGACAATTTCAGGTATGCAGATACACACACAAACACACACACACACACACACACACACACAGAGTTTTGGACATTTTTTTAGCCCGTGTTACTCTCTCATCCCCTCCTCCTCTCTCACTGAACCCCTTTTCTTCCAGATGTGCCCCCCACCCCACTTGGGTATCTTTTTTTTTTCTTTTTGATCCCTAAGCTTAATTATGTTTTCTTGCATGAGCATCAGTGGGGGTTATTTCCTGGAACATGACACCCTCTCCCCCAGCATCCCACTAAGTGCTCCAGTAAGGGGGAAAGGGAGGCCTTGAGTGAGTGGGAATGATAAAACATGGGATGTGTAAGTAGGGGACACATACTGGGGGTCCAAAGACTATTTAGCTTTTAACTCAAAAAAAAAAAACAATTTGGAAAAATATTGTATTACTCTCATAAAACTAATGTCTGTTATGTTATAGATTTAAAGAATTCAGAAAACTAGCAATACTTCACTCAATATTCCCCCACCTCAAATAACAATTATTTGTTTTGCTGATCAGTACTTAAGAAATGTCAAGACAGAAGATCAACAAGTGGTATATATTGTTTAAACTAATAAACTACTTAGCTTAGTAAATTTAAGGAAGGAAAATCAAATTTCTACAACTTTACTACTTGACCAAGAGTATTAGCATATTTTTAATTCCCAAAACATTAATGTAAAGTTAGAACTTCTAGAATATTAAATTGTAGCTTTATTTCAAACTGTAGATTCATAGATTTTTATGAATGTTGTTTAATTGGTTGGATTCAGTTATCCAGTAGATGCTTTATCTAAAATGGCTTATGTTCTATATCCTGTGTGTCTGTATACTCGGTACCACTGTCTGTTTTGTGCTATTACAAAGTACCCAAGACTGGGTTAGTCAAAGAACAGAGATTCATTCTCACAACAACGGAGCCTAAAAAGTCCTTCATCCAAGCTCTGTCAGGGTTGGTGTCTGCTGAGGACTACTCTCTGCTTGCGAAATGCTGACTTACTCCTCCACCACAAGAGGGGCAACCTACTATGTCTTCACTGTGCTGGTAGCAGAAGAGTAGGGGTGTGAACCCCGCCACCAGGCCTCTTCATAAGGACACACAATCCATCCTCAGGGACTCCACTTTCACTTCTGACTTCCCTCCCTAAGGCCTCACTTCTTAGTGCTGTTAATTGGTGGCTGAGTTTCGACATGAATTCCGGAAGACATAGAAAGACGCAATGCATAGCATTTGAGAACATTTGTTCTCTGTTTTGCTTGAGAGTTAATTTGTCTGAATATAAAAATCTCATGTCCCTGTGAATTTTGCTAAAGTAATATCACAAGCCATGTTGGTTTATCTGCTTCTTAGTGACTTACACTTTTAACTCAGATGCCCATTTATTCTCATCCATTTATAGTCATAATATCTATTCATGTGTTTTTTCCTGCACTTCCTCTTTTTTTACACATACACACTCACACACACACACATAGACAAACACATTCACACACACACATTGATACACACACTCACTCACATAGACACATGTGTAAAAGCACAGCATCCATAAGCTTATAAAGGAATTATTGTCACATGAAGACTTAAGCGATAACTGCACAGATCAATAAATAGGTAACCTTCAGAGCCTCAGAAGTGCCTTGGTGTCTTCTTACAGTCATTGGAAACATTGGAAAGACCTTTCTTTCTACATATGTATAATTTCTCCCTTATCTCTTAGTGTAATTTTTTTGCTTCTGCTCATTTGACTTTCTGTCTCCTTTCATTTGGCATTATGACATGAGATCTATCCACATTGTTGCCTAAGGCTGCATTTCCTTCGTTTTCATTGCTCCCATGATAGGAGTTATCTATTTACTAGTTCCAGTTCTCATTCAGATGACATAGTTCCTTAAGCAACAGCCCTGTCACTTTTCATACATTTCTCTGCTCTGGCACTAGTAGCAAAGTTAGAGCCCCTTGGTAGGCTGCTGTGCAACCCTGCATGCCCTTTGCACGGCTGTTCCTTCCTTCTCTAGCAACACGAAGTTTTTTCTAACCCCCACAGAGCTTCTCTGGAGATGTCCACTGTTCTCCTCGCCTTCTTTCCAGCAAGCTTGAGACATTGGATCTTAGGACTTCGCCAAAGCTCACTTGAGAGGCCTTCATTTACTGTTACTACGGTCTGTATCATGTTCGAACACTCGGAGCTGGATGGTACAGCGAGCATTTTCCCCCATTCTATTCTGAATTTCTCTTCCCTCAACTAGTGCCCATTACAGTTGTGGTAGTGGAAAGTGACTGTTTTTTTGAAAATGATATATTATGGATCAAATCCCTCCTATCTGAATTGAGGAAAAAGGTTATAAAAAACCATCATTCCATTTGATTGTATCTCTAAGTTATATTAGGATAAACCTTATTAAAAAAAAACACACAATAAAGTAAAACCTATAGACAGAGCATCTTTCAGTGCAACCGAAGTCAGCTGTCTTTGACCCCTTCCACCTGATAGCTTGTCCTCTACCTTTCTGGGTTTGGCTCTTGACTGTCTTTCCTTATTCCCAACACCGACCAATGTCCCTGAAACCTCTTATTCTTTTCTGACTTAAGTTATTACAAAGAAGTGCCTTAACCGCAGGGGGTAAATTATGATATGAGGCTAGCTTTATGTTCTTTTATAGGTTTTTAATATCAGGGAATGGAGAATTATTGTATGCTGTCTCTGAGTATGAGCTTAATATTATCATTCATCATCAAAGAGCATCTGAAAACTGCCGTCAGGGCGCCTGCACAGATGCTTCATTGAACTGTAGTGAGGTGCTCTTTGTTCTTCTGTGTGTAATTTGGGGCCAACGTGGCATTCCCCTAAAGATAAAGCCATTGCTTTTCAAAGGGCACAGTCATTCTTTTAAAAATACACACATGTTAAGGATTTTAAGTGACAGCATTACTTTCGAAGAAATATTTTATCTGCAGAGTGAAAAATATAAAAGTGGATATTTTATAATTAAGAAGATATTTAGCCTTCATATTTGACTGCATCCATTTTTTCCAGACCAACAAAATGATGAGAATAATGAAGTCAGATTCTCATGCAACTGTGATCTCTCAGCCCAAATCACTCCAGCCAGCATGATATATATTGTTGTTTAGATGGATGCATTAGTACCTTAAATATTTAAAATAATGTGCTTTTCAGATACCTTGATTTCCTTAATCTGCTATTGTCCAGAAATGTTTTCTATTTGCCCTCCCAGTAAATATTATATAGGCCCATGTCCCTTTTTTCTTTTATTGAAAATAGACTTTATTCTCATATAATATATCCTGATCACAGTTTTCCCTAGCTCTACTCATCCCAGTTCTTCCCCACCTCCCCTCCCCCCAGGTCAACCCCTTTTGCATGTGATTGTCCTTTTTGTGTTAGAACTTTCAGGTATGCTCTTAAGTCATAATAGCATGGATGAGATCTTTCCAATGCTTTAAGAAAAGTTTTCAATTAGCCAGGCCGCGGTGGCGCATGCCTTTAATCCCAGCACTCTGGAGGCAGAGGCAGGCAGATCTCTGTGAGCAAGGAAAAAGATATTTTGATTGAGGGAGCCATTATGTGGCTAGCAAGAAACCTAGCGCTAAAAAAAAATTCCTAGGAATCCATGAGAATGACCCTAGCTAAGACCCTAAGCAATAGTGGAGAGGGTGCCTGAACTGACCTTGCCCTATAGTCAGATTGATGAATATCTTAAATGTCCCCATAGAACCTTCATCCAGCAGCTGATGGAAACAGAGGCAGAGACCTGCATCGGAGCACTGGGTTGAGCTGCCAAAGTCCAGTTGAAGAGTGAGAGGAGTGAGAATATGAGCAAAGAGGTCAAGACCATGATGGGGACACCCACTGAAACAGTTTATCTGAGCTGGTGGGAACTCACCAGCTCCAGCCAGACAGGGAAGGAACCAGCATAGGTCCAAATTAGCTCCCCCGAATGTGGTTGACAGTTGCATGGCTGGGGCAGACTGCGGGGCCACTGGCAGTGGCATCAGGATTTGTCCCTACTCCTTGTATTGGCTTTTTGGGAACCCATTCTCTTTGGATGGATACCTTGCTCATCCTGGATATAGTAGTGAGGGCCTTGAACCTTCCCCAAAGCAAGGTACCTTACCCTCTCTCAGGAGTGGATGGGAGGTGCAGGGGTGGGGAGAAGGTGAAAAGGGTGGGAGAAGGGGAGGGAATGGGAATTGGGACTGGTATGTAAAATGAAAAAAGATAGTTTTTCTTTGTTCCTTTACAAAAACAATCCTGTGTGATAGTCAGAGGGGGGAGGGGTGTTGACTACATATGTGTGCTCCCTGTGCTGGTGTAAAAGAAGGGGATGTACTTAGTAGGTCCTTAGAGCAATTTATTCCTCATAGAGTACATATAATGTGAGAGAAACTCTAATTCATAAGGACATGCTTAGCAAGAACTAGAGCAGAGAACTTTCCATTTTCCTGGACCCAACCGTGAAGTTAGTAGTTTGCATTTCCTGAAGATTCATTTGAGTTGTTGTTGTCTTTTTGAAGTATTCACAGGCCATCTGTACAGTGCAGTCATTCTCTAGAGTGGCTGGTGACTGTCCATTTGTCTCTATTTGATATTTGACTTCTCTGTGTTGTTATGTATAGGAGGTTTCTGAAACAGTTTGTTCAGTGTTTACTCAGAGTTTTTCACGTAATAGAGCATATGCTTTTGGTCATAGTTATGGTTTGCCTTCTTTTAGTCATGCTCAGCCAATTGCCCTGACCAGGCTACTTATCAAAGGCTATTGGCTGTTGATCTCTCATATTTCAGAGCGCAGTGGTGGGAAGTAACGATAGGCAGGGCTTGGGTGAACAGCATAGTGAGCAGAAAAACAAAGAGGTGTTTTCTCACATTGACCCTGCCCAGTTCCTATACCAGACATTGGTTTGATTCCAGCTCTAACTCTTGCTGGCCCTGAGATGTTTCAGCACGAGGAAGCCCTTCCTAAGCCTTGCTTTTCTTAACTGTAAAGCACCTTCTTCAATGTACACTTTCCCTTGAGCCCTGAGCTTCTACGTAGAAAGTGTCTGGGTTGGGCTCTGGTTTATTCATGTTCAATGTATTTTCTTCAATGGTGAGTTATAAATAAATAGCGATTTAAAGCAAGCATCTTTTTATTTTCTTTTTGCCTGCTCAGTGAGTGACTCTGCAAAGGCCACAGTTGGGTTTCTGTCACTTGTTAGGAGCACAGGCACAGATGTTTCTAAGCAAGCCTTAGAGAGCTTGTGGGGACAAAAGGTTGAAATGGTGCCAGGCATCCTTAACAAGACCTCTATATTCTCTGCCCTGAGTGCTTATGTTAGGGTTTCTGTTGCTGCGGTGCAACACCATGACCAAGAAGCAAGTTGATAAAGAAAAGGTCTATTTGGCTTACACTTCCACATTATAGTTTATCACTGAAGGAAGTCAGGACAGGAACTCAAACACAAGCTGATGCAGAGGCCATAGCAAAATGCTGCTTACTGGCTTGCTCAATCTGCTTTCTTATAGAAACCAGGACCACCAACACAAGTGATGACACCAACCACAATGGGCTGGGCCCTCTCCATCAATCATCAATAATTAAGAAAATGCCTTAGAGCCTGGTCTTATGGAGGCATGTTCTATTAAGAGTCCCTTCTTCCAGATAACTCTACTTACGTCAAGTTGACATAAAACGATCCAGGACAGAATGATAGCCATCAAAAGAGTTGTGAAACATAGTGAATGTTGGGAAGCAAATGAGTGCCAAGGAAAGGAATGGGGACCATCCTTCAGTGGAGGAGTACAGTGCAGGTCACCTTCTTAAGCACATTGGTGAAAGAATTAAGTTTGATCCGAAAGCTGAGGAAATAGTGTAGATGCAGACTGCTCATTTGTTTTCCAGCTGCACAGACTTGAATAATTGTAGAAATGATATTAATTACAGTACTGGTTGGCCAATGGTTCATGCATATTTGTAGCTAGCTCTTATATCTTTAATTAACCCATTTTTATTCATCTGTGTATTGCCATGAGACTGTGGCTCACTTGGTAAAGTTCTGGGTGTCTATCTCTTTCTGCACCTACTTGGCATCTCCTTGACTCCACCTACTCTCTCAATAGATCTCTATTCAGACTTCCTGCCTGGCTTTGCTTTGCTAAGCCATTGGCCAAAACAGCTTCTTTATTAACCAATGGTAATGAAACATATTCACAGCAAACAAAGGAGAATCTCACATCATCTCCACCACCTTTTTTTGTCTAAATAAAAAGGAGGGTTTTAACTTTAACATAGTAGAATTACATATAACAGAACAGGATTCAAGCAAGAATTATAGTTACAATATTTATATCTAGTTTATCTTTTATTATAACTAATGAAAGCTTTAACTATAACTGTCTTCAACTCTTCAAAGACTCCAGAAAGATACATTACCTAAGTAAACAGGAAGTATATTATAAACTATTTCTAAAACTCTAGAATTGACAGATACTTCTTGCTTCCTGAATAGTCACCCAAAGTTCTTCTGTAACATTGGGGAATCCCTCTTCAGTCTACCGACTTAAAGTGTCTAGCAGACTTTTCCATGAAGCAGGAAATTTGAAGGACTGCTTTACCTATATTGACAGTTTGTCAGTCACTTTTTTCTGTATCCTACACAATGTCTAGATCCTACAAAATGTCTGGCAGACTCTTCATGAAGCAGAAATCCTGAAGGACTGTCCCATCTTTTGGGAAATTTATCAGTCACTTTTCTGTGAGTCCTGCATGTCCAGTTCATACAGCATACCATCAAACAGTCCAGGCAAGAGCAGTTTCTTACCCAAGTGGCTAGCAAACTCCATAAAGAGCTTCTTTAATGCCCATTATTCTCTTGAAGTAATTGGTAATGCCAGAAGCAGACATGTCTCACTGTCAAGAAAAGTCTAAATTCTTAAAACATTTTAAATGCCACATTCTGTAAATCTTTGGAAAGTTTGAAGAATACTTATCCATTTGAAATATACCTCTGAACATCTAGAAAACTAACTAACATGGCTACAGTTTGACTATTCTAGATGACTATTAGTCTGTATTTCTTAACTATACATTACATTTTTAAATGGGCTACACAAACACAATACCGTAAACAAGAGCAGAAATACATATACACAGTATAACAAAATTAACCTTAAATATGTATTAGTAGACTAAGATCCATAATAATGCAAAATATTCATCTTTATATAATATCCTTCTTAGTTTTTAAAATGTACTATGACTATTAATCAATTTTAATCAACCCCCTTTAAATGAAAATAAACATTTATAAACAATCATTTTTTGAGCATAGTTTTCTCCAGTCTACTTCCTCCTGTTTATTGGCTGAAGTATTTTTAGGATTCAAAGAAACCTATCAAGGGGTCTTGTTCCATCAAACCACATTAACCCCGAAGAAATCCACAGGGTTCTCATCTTCTGTGGAAACAAAAGCAGAACCTCTTTTCCAAAGTAACATATCCTTAGACCCAAATTTTGAAGTCAAGATACCTTTATGTTGGTTTAACTTAGCAGCTCCCAGAATCAAATGTTTCTCTGAAGCCAAAAATTCAAAGAAAAAGAAAATAATATACATAATGCAGATCCTTTGTATATATTCCATCTTCCTGTGGCTTATTTTTATTTACTCCTTTACTCTATGACTGTCTGAACTCTTTTGTATTACTTTTACTATCTCTTTAAAGACTTTGTTTTATTTTTTAACTGTCAATACTCTATTTCCTCTCTCCCAATCCTATGTATATTTATCCAACACTGTGACTCATTCAGAGGTCTATTTCATCTGAATATCTCTTTATTGTGTATCTGTAATAATTTTCTGACCAGGAGAACTTTTTTTTTTTTAATGCTAAGCAGGCATGCCCAGGACTAACTCTGTGGCCTTGCCTGTTTGCTCTGCCCAGTCCAACATGGCAGAGGCATGTTCACCACCTCTGCGAGTCATGCTTACTGTCCCAGCTCCAGGGATGCAGGGGGTCTATGTTGCTATTAAATAATTTGTAACACATTGCTCATAGACCCCATGTAAGTGCAGGACCTCTCTAAAGAGCCAGAGTTTTCTACAAGCACAGACCAGGAAGCCATCTCTTAAAGAAGCCATACCTCTGTTAGCCGCCAGTAACAGAACCTACCGGAAAAAAATGTAGCTACCAAAAAGTTGTGCTTAACTCTGTTCTTTTGTGTCTAGAATTCCTCCCAAGCTCTCTCAGTTTTTATGTGAATATAGTTGCTCCACATTGGGTGCCATTTTGTAAACAGAGTCTGCTCATACATTTCCCGGCTGCCCAGACCTGAATAATCAAATAGAAACTATATTAATCACAACACTGCTTGGCCAATGGTTCATGCATATTTATATATGCATATTTATAGCTCTTATATCTTAAATTAACCCATTTCTATTCATCTGTGTATCGCCATGAGACTGTGGCTTACCAGATAAAGTTCTGGGCATCTGTCTCCTTCAGCAGCTACAAGGTGTCTTCTGGACTCCGCCTACTTTCTCTATATATCTCTATTCAGATTTCCTGCCTGACTTTGCTCTGCTAAACTATTGGCCAAAATAGCTTCTTTGTTAACCAATGGTAATAAAACATATTCACAGCATATAGAGGGGAATCCCACATCAAAATAGGGTTCAGGAGCAAGTAAGACCAAAGTGAACTTAGATAATGAACTCAAACCATGTGTCATATGATGGATGGAAAGTGATTTACAAGATGATTCTCTGGAGTGTCATTTAATGACCTTGATTGATATTGTATTTTAAGGAACAGTTGTTTAAAATTTAAGCAATGACTCTGACTACTCTATGGAGTGTAGCTTTGTGATCCCCAGGCTTTTCCATTGACTGTTCTAAATGATGTCAGTTAAGAGACTTGGCCCTTGATGGTTCTTCCTTCATAGTTTGTAGCTTCAAACCAAACGGAAAAGTTTCTGAAACTCTCCATATGCTCAGTATTAACTAAATAGGAATAACATGTAAAATGTCACATGGAAGGAATTGGTTCACTGTTTGGAGTTGTTATTTTGGTCAAAGCAAAGATTCATATCCTGTCAAAGTGCTGAGGATCAGGAACTGCTGAGTGCTCAGCTCTAAATGGGGCATCTTTTATCACCCACTCAGAGGCCCAGGGAACATTGCTGAAGAGGGGGTGGAAAGAGTGTAAGAACCAGAGGATGGGGAGGAGTCTTCCATAAAGTGCCATCTTCTAGAAATGGCATGTCCGTTGCAGTCATGAACACAGCAGCTGTGATCACCCACACAAGACCTGTGTATACACACACACACACGCACGCACGCACGACATGAAACTAAGCTTGGAAAAAGGCATGGTCAACAGGACGCTATAGTGATAGAAGGAGGTTATGTAGGGGGTAAAAGTTCTTTTTTGTGATGCCAGTGTTAAAGTGGTGATGATCAGAATGTCAGAGTGATCAGTTTGGAAGGCACTAGTAGCCAGTTGGGATTGGCAAGGCTGTGGGAATGAGTTGCAACCAGAAAAGTTAGTTGTAAGTGCTAATGCTTGGAACCAAGCCCAAGTTTGACTCATTCAAGCTTGAGGGTTTTTTTTTCCCCTGTAAATAAACTGAGCTTCAGAGACACCTTCACACAGTGAAGATGATTTTGTAATTGTTGATTGTTTTCCTCTTGAGTAGAGTATGATAGTACTTTCTGTTTTTGTTAATTGTTACTGTGACAGTATTTCATATTTTTAACCTGAAGCAGTTGGCTTTCTAAAAATACTGGAAACAAATTCATGATGTAATGATATAATCATTCTCACCCACATCCAAAATTGTGGTAGAACTCCATTTTCACTGTGCTATTTATAGTGATGCTTTTTTTTATGTTAGGATTCATAAATTATCAAAGTGAATCCGTGAGAGGTGTGGTAGATTCTTTCCCTTGAGTCACATACTGGCTTTGCATTCATATTTCTTATGCCTTACTGTTGAAAGTTTTAGACTGTTTTAGTGGATGTGTTTGTATTCTGCTTAAATATGGATCAACACTAAAGACTAAGACAATGTGTATTAGTGACTTTGACATAGTTGTAACCAAAATACCTGTGAGAATAATTTATAGGAAGAAACCTTACTTTGCTCATAGTTGCTAAGAGTTTATTGTCTTGGGTATCCCCCTCACCCTACCTTACAACTTTTGGTCCCATGTGATTGGACTGGTCATTTTGGGGACAGGGCAGGGGGAAATCAAGTCTAGAAGAGGGATGGGTGATTAGGGACCAGCTGACCTACTTCCCCTACCTAAGCCCCACCCCCTAAAGTTTCCATTGCCTTCTGCATTATCGCTGCCAGCTGGAGGCCAGGTGTTATCAAATGAGCCTGTGGGCAGAGTTTCATATTCAGATCATAATAATTTGTAGATGCTTATTGCCTTTTGTCACAAGGGAAACAAAGGGGTATAGTTGTCTCTATTAAAATGTATAGTTTCATTTTAATCCCCTGCAGTTTACTCTGCTCTGGTGTGTATTTTTTGCTTTCATTGTGTTTAGAGGTAGGATCTATGTTTGTGCGTGTATGTGTTTATGCACATGGAGCATATAACAGAATTCTATCACTGCCTTTTTTTTAGACTTTCTTATTAATACTAATAAGTGAATAATCAGTGAAAATAAGTTTAATCAACACTCATTAAAATGGATTGTTAATATGTAGCCTAAAAACATTAATTTTTTTTGCTTGTGAAAATTCGGAATTCACTGAAAATTAAGTTCCAGTTATTACAGTCTTACCTGTAGACTTAGCAATTGTGTCACTCACCATTGTTAATTATCTTGGTACATATTTTATGTGACACAGTGTCCACACCCTTATCATCCACAGCCTCTGCAGAGAATATAACACATAGCACCAAGGTAATAAAAATATAAGCTCTCAAGCATGAAGCAAAGCCGAAACAAGCCATTTTTACATATAACTTAAGTTTAGGTTCTGTGTAGGTGGTTGATCCCTGACTTAACCTTTAATAAAATTGGATTCAAGGGTATTTATATATAAATAAAAAATAAAGTTAATTTCATTCTCTGCTTTCTTATGAGAATGTGCCTCGTGCTGCCTTACAGTGACATTCGAACTTCAGCTTTCATCTGATTGGCTAAAGCACAGCCCAGCTTCTTCCTAAGATAGTGTTTATGAGGTCAGACATGGAAAAAGTAAGTTTTCGCCATTGGGAACATTATTGGGGTGATTATTGTTCAGATTAAGGGATCATATTCAAGCCTGTTGCATTATTCTGTATTTGTTTGGCATTTTATCTCTTCTGATGTTATCTAGTAAATTATTTCCCCCTTTTACATATTTTGGAAATTAAATTTGATAGCATCCCTATGCTACAGGCCTCCGCTACTGCACACAATTCTAGATTGTAGCCTTGAGGCAATGAGGTAGTTAGTACAGGTCTGTGCAGGAGGCTGCTGATCTAAGGTTAAAGTCTGGCCTTAGACACAGGCAAGTTCTGGGATCTGTTAGTCAGCTCTGACCACTGCCTTCTGCTGGTTCTCAGATCTTTGTTAAAGAGTCTTCTGGGTTCTGTTAGTCAGGTCTGACCGCTTCCTTCTGTTGATTCTGGGATCTTTGTTAGAGAGGAGGACCACCAAGGAAGTGGGCCCGCCCTTACTTACTTCCATAAGAAAAGAACATTGAAAACTGCCATGCACACACTTGGGGTCTTCGAGGTTGTGAAGTGTGTGTCACATTGCCGAGTGTGAGTCACAGCATTTCTCTGCACTATTATAGAGGTTTCCATTCGAAAAGTAAATGGGTTAAGATAGAATACGCCAGCATCCAGTGCAGACTTCCCTCAGGACACCACAGTCCTTCTGTGCTCTGTTTATCAGCCACACCCTACCCTGTGAGTCTTCTCTGCCTTGCCTTCCCTCAAACCTATCTCTCCTTTCCCTGGTAGTGAAAGTCACCTGAGATATTTCCAAGTCGCTTATCTCTGTATGCTGATTTTCATAAGTGAGAATATAATAAAATTGTGTCTTAGTCAACCTAGAATTACATGATATTCATTTAAAAGCATATATATTATCAGATTACATAAAAATATATCTCTGTATGTTGTGACTGTTGCATAGGGACTCTTTTGATGAGTGCAGCCTGGTAAAAAATATTCAATATTCTGCCCTGTTAATAAAATTGTGCTGTGCTCCTGGAAGTTGTTCATGCATTTAATTGGATCCCCGTTAAGTTCCAACAATACCTTTTATAGAAATAAAAGAAAAATCCTGAAATTCACATGAAATGCCAGTGGCCCAAATGGTGAACAGTGCTGAAAAAGAACAAATCTAGATGACTTACTCTTTATAAATTAAAAACATGTACAAAGTACAGTAATTAAAATAAGGAAGGGCTTGGGATGTGGCTCAGGGGTTCGACTCTTGCTTAGTGTGAACAAGACCCTGAGTTCTAGCCCCAGTGCGAAACTCAAATAAAAGAAAAAGTGCTATCATAATTTCAGATACAGACCAGTGGAATAGAGAACACTAATGTAAATTCTCGTGTATGTGGTCGAATGGGTTTGTTTGTATTATTAGCTCACTAGTTATTCAAATTAATGATTGCACTGTGGCATTTCCGTATACACGTGGGGCATGTTTGGATAATCCCCACTCTTCCCACGACCCTCTCTTGTCTTCTTGGCTCTCTCTCTTCCTGCCAGGCACCTTCTCCTCTGAGAGTCTTTCTGCTTTTGAGTGGACTTTTTTGTCACCCTCCCCAACACACACACACACACACACACACACACACACACACACGAGAAAGAATGTGAAGTACTTACTTTTCTGTGTTTGGAATATTTCCTTTAATGGAGTAACCTCCAGTCCAGTTTCATTCTTTATGGCTGAGTACTACTCCATATATGTATCATCTGTTTATGATGTGTATTGTATAATCAATTCAGCAGTTGACAGGCTATTTTATAATCTTGAATATTGAGACTAATGCCACAGCAAGTGTGGGTGTGCTGGCCTCTCTTTTGTGTAGTGGCTTCGTTCCCTTCAGATGTGTACCCAGTACCTAGTATACATATACTATATGGTAGATCTTTTTTTTTAGTTTTTAAAGGAAACTTTTCCATGAGGCTTCTCCATGCAGTGTGTAGCTCCTGTTCTCCATCACACTGTTGAAAGCTATGAACAGGATCCAGCCTCTTTTACTCATCACTGAAATGCCAATCAAAACTGCATTGAGGGGGCTGGAGAGATGGCTCAGTGGTTAAGAAAGAACATTGCCTGCTCTTCCAAAGGTCCTGAGTTCAATTCCCGGCAACCACATGGTGGCTCACAACCATCTGGAATGAGGTCTGGTGCCCTCTTCTGGCCTGCAGACATACATACAGACAGAATATTGTATACATAATAAATAAATAAATAAATAAATAAATATTTTTAAAAACTGCATTGAAAGCTAGACAGTGGTGGTGCACACCTTTAATCCCAGCACTCGGGAGGCAGAGATGGGTGGATCTCTGTGAGTTTTTACGTTTGTCTGGTCTACAGAGAGAGTTCCAGGACAGGCTCTAAACCTATAGAGAAACCACATCTCGAAAAACCAAAACCAAACCAAAACAAAACAACGGCAAAAACCTGCACTGAAATTCTATCTCACCATACAATGGAGGAAAGTCAAGTCTTTCCCGATATGATGCTGTGAAGATTGTATGTCCACATGCAAAAGACAGTAAGTCAGACTCTTCCCTAACAACACATGCAGACAGCAAAATGGATCAAAGATCGAAATGAAGCCCTGTGGCTTCTATTGCTGCAATGAAACACCATGACTGTAGCAACTGGGGGAAGAAAGGGTTTATTCAGCTTACTCTTCCACATCAGAGCTCATCACTGAAGGAAGTCAGGACACGAACTCAAGCAGGACATGAATCTGAAGGCGGGAGCTGATGTTGAAACTGTAAAGGGGTGCTGCTTACTAGCTTGTTCAACATGGCTCTCTCAGCCTGCTTTTTTATAGAACCCAGAACTACCTGCTCAGGGATGGTGCTATCCACCTGGGCTGAGTCTTCCCCCATCACTTACTAATTAAGAAAAATTCCCTGCAGGCTTGTGTGTAGCCCAATGTTGTGGAGGCATTTTCTTAATTAAGTTCCCTCCTCTCCGCTGGCTTTAGCTTGTGACAAGGTGACATAAAACTCAACAGGACAATCTCCAACTAACAGTAAAACACTCTGGTGAAAACATAAGGCAAAAGCTTCATGACATTAGCTTTGGTGGGGTTTGGATATGATTCCAAAGACATAGGCAACAAAAGAGGAAACAGAAAAGTTAAACTCTGGGGGGGTGGTATATATATATGTCTAATGACAGTATCGGTAAGAGTAGCAAAGCCTGCTGTAATTCCAGTATAGGGGCTGAGGCAGGGGGATCACTTGAACTGAGGAGTTCCAGAGTGGCCTGAGGAACAAGACGAGACTCTGAGGAAAGAGAAAGAGGAAGGAAAGGGAAGACAGTGAAAAGGTGCCCTGCAGAATGTGAGAAAATACTTGTAACTGATTCTTCCCCAAATACCTAAAAAAACATAGAAATGTGCAGTATTCATGATCCCATCATCGAGAAATAACCAGTTTCCTAGATGCATTTAATTCTGTTTTTCTCCATCTGTATGCATATACTTTCATATGTGTATATTCTGTTCTCTCTTCCTACTATGTCTATATTCATGGTCTTGTAGAAAGTAAGATTCTGAGTTTTGCAGCCTCCTTTTCAGCCTTTAATATTATGTCATGACAATGAGCCCACGTCGTTAAATTTTATTTAAACATTTTAAATCCTGTGACTCCATATTATGCCTTCTATGAGTGTTTCATGATTTATTAACCAAGTCTTAGGCAATAAGCTGCGTCTAGTTGTCCATCAAGAATGCAAACAATTCTTAAATCGAAAACTTACAATATTAAATCTCTCAGAATAGTTTTGCTCATATGTTCACCACCATGCAAATTCCTCAGTCAAATCATCTGAACTTTTTAACAGCCTTTCAGAAAACAGGTACAGATTGCTGTTCTGACCAGCAATGTAGAGAACATTTCCATTTCTAGAACCCTGGTCACCTGGAATTTCCATTCTTCATGGTTTAAGCCATTCTGATAGAATACATAGGGTCTGAAAGGCTAAATGTGTCCCATGGGCTGGTGGTACGATTTTGGAAGATTCGGTCATCTTGAGGATGAAGTCAGGCTGGAGATAGTGGGCCACTGCAGGTGAGCCCCTGTCTGATTCCTGTCTTGGTGTCTGATTCTTTTCCTGGCATGGCATGAACGGTCATGTTCTAAAGTCTCTCCCCACCATAACCAATTGAATCCTCTGAAACCATGAGCCAAAACACATCCTTCCTCCTTCAAGTTGTTTCCTACTGGTACTGTGGTTGTAGTGAAGTAAAAGCTGGAAGAGATTCTAAGAGGAGAAAAACAAATAGTTTCTATTTACTTATGTCAGCAAGCAGTTAAGTGACAGTCGTGAATACTAAATCCTGCCAGTGAGGGTTTACTGAAAATGCCATATGCTAACTTGATGTTAAACTAACTGTAAAAGTTTTTTGTCATTAAAGAAAAAGTTCTATTTATTTCAGTTAAATGGGTGTGGTGAAGATGGGTTGATGATAGCTGTATCAATTCAACTAAAAGGGGTAATGCAGCAACTTATTATTAAATATTAATTTTGTTATTAGTTTATATTTCTTTAATAAATCACTTCTCACTGAGTTTCCACATTACCAGAGACTTCTTCAGGGTTGGTATTTCTGGTTTCTCAAGAAGTTGGAAGGAAGCCTTCAGTAGCCCCGCGAGCAAGGGAATTTGATGGGATGGAGAGTCATAGTGATTAAGACAAGCCATGACCAGTGTTCTTGGGGAAAACACTCAATAAGATGTAACAAACCACTCTTGACTAGCAGTCTCTCAGTCTTCAAAAAAACAAAATACAATCATTGTAATCATTGTTTCTAAACTGCATTATCCTCACTTTATTTTGAGATAGGCTCTTGATATCTAATGTAGGTGAACCTGGAACTCCCTTGGTGGCTCATGAAAGGTCTTCTTCCCTCTTCCTCCTGGGTGTTGAGATTGCAGACACACACCACCTTATCCCTATTCTTGATTACCAACCTTTTATGTGCAGGACCCTACCCTCAGAAGAATGGCAGTTTCTGAGTTTACATGTCAGTTCTTTAAGGGAACTCACAGAACTAGGGAAATGTTTGTCAAATGCACGTGGTAGATTTTACTTAAAATCATAATAAAATCATGTTTCATAATCCTATGATGCTTTCCATTTCATAGAACCAGTTCATGGGCCATCCTTGACACCCATCCACCTCACTTGGCGGACAGGGAGAGCGAAGCTCCACAGAGCACAGGGTTTGCCCAGTCTCCTGGTCGCTAAGTCAGTAAATGGTGTGTCTTAAACAGAATCTGGGACCATGGAGCTTCTTTTCTATAAGATCTGACATTACGTGAACAATACAAGAGGAATCTGGCAAGCAAAAATTGTATTGCCTCCCATGTTTAGACGAGTGATAGGGAGGTCCTAAACAAATGCCAGGTTTAGAACATGAATTATTTATTAGTGGCCATTTCCACTTGCAAAATGAAGCCGCTGTGATGGTGTGTGTTGGGGATGCTCACTGTTTTGTTGCAAGGTGATCATATCTACAAGTGAACAAGAGTACCCCTGTCCCATATTACTCTGGGCCACAGTTTTAAAATGGTCAAGAAGAACATGAGATGGAAGCAATGCAAAATGTGATTTTCTCTATCGGGAAAGGCTTCTGGACCTGTTTGCTCCTGTATTCACATACATCAGGAGCTGCTTTCGTTGGATCCATTTGGAGGGAAGGTGGAGGGGGGGCGGGGGGGTCCTTTTTGTTTTAATTAATTTAAATTATACCTTTCCCTGGACTAGCAGGGAAGAATAACTGTTTATCTTAGCATGCATGATAAAACATCCATGGATTGCATGCCTGAAATAAACAGAATACCTATTTTCAAATCAGGTTGCCCCTGCCCAAGAAAGGCTCACCCGACAGTTGGCAGAATGATGGTGTGGCCTTGCATTCCCTGCAGAATAAATTTGAGAGCTGTCAGGAGACATCCTGTCTTGCTTTGATTGCGCTGATGATGCACAGAAAGAGGGGCAACCTCAGACCCAGATTCTGAAGCCTTTTAGAACCTGAGAGACCTCCCTCTGTAAGAGACTGGGTGGGCCGCTGCGGTGGTCACGGTGACGGGAAGATGCCCTTTCGGATCTGAGGCTCCTCTTTGCAACAGTTATCACGCACTACGGATTTTGAATTTATTTTTGACAAAAACGCTTCCAAGGTCCTTTCATCTCTTCATCTTTAATCTTTTTTAAATTATGAAAATTAGCCACACTTACTACATTACGTTCTTAAAAGGGAAAATATGTTATCCCTTTTTTTTTTTTTGCTGGTTCACATCTCTGTCTCACCTTAATTTTTCCTGTTTGAGGAAATGAACATTAATACTTGTGATATACCCCTTTCTTCTTTTTATTTTACACGTAAAATTTAATTATATGCATATCATGAGATTATTTTTCTTTTGCCTTTTGTTTAAAAAATGATCAGAAGACTACCAATACTTTTAAAAAATGAAACATGGCCCTCTTTCCAGGCCAGTTCAGACAGATGTCTATTTTAATTGCTAATCACATTTATAATATCACTCCTGTCTCATCACCTCGTAGTGAGCATTCTAGTCCCTGAGATTATTATTACAAGTATTTTCTGTTGCAGCATGGCTATCATCTTATAAGCTTTTATTATTTTTCATTCAGTAAAATAGAACTGAAGACAGAGGGACTTTGCATAGTCAGCCAGCTATAATCACACATTTCTATAATTGCCAGGGTTGCACATTGGAATGAAATATACATATATATAATATATACATATATGTGTGTATATATATATATTATATATAGTTTCTATATTGGACAGCTATCAACACACCTTTTATGTTATGTTGTCATTGTTTGCCATTCAATTCCTTGTGGGGATTGACTGCCGAGCAGGGGAGGGGGTACTTTCCAGGTACCATGTGATCTTGTCTGAGCTCCTTCGTGAGCATCAGTTACCTGGGCTTGGGCAAACTTGGGATCTGAATGATGGAATCCCTAGTCGGCCATGGTTTTCTAGTTTAGCCTTGTTAGACCATGGTCTTAGATTTTTATGAGTGAGGGAGAACCTGACTTTTGGAGTACATTAATTTAAGTGCTCTCTGTGGCATCATTGTGAAATTGGGGAGGGAGGAAATGCCATTTTGATGACGTGAAAAATTTACCCAGCTCTCCCGCCTTGCCCTGCTTGCAGTGTGATAAATGGTGCTCCTGGCCCACGTGTCAGGATCTTGAGTTCCCAGGAAGAATTTTCACAGTGTGATTACGGGAAACAACCAATTTCCATAAGTGAAAATGAGCAAGCTTATTAATGGGGCCTTGGTTGCCTATTGCATTCAATCACGTTTATAACCAGCAAGGCGAATGATTGTATTGCATGATTTAGAGTTTACACAATTACCACCGCACAGCCAAGCTGGCTGTACTAGGGGCTGAGAAAGAGGCATATGTGGTCCTTTTGCAGGTAATAAAATGGAAAATCCAATTTGCAATTGCAGAATAAGCCTCTGAGTGATAGATGATCTTCATAGCAGCATCGGTCAGAGGGTCACCACTAATCAAGGTGCTGCCTGGCTCCCCCAGTGGCCCGCTCCTCCCGACTGAGGAGTGAGCAAAGTGAGTTTGTGTCTGCGAGCCAGCCAGCGTGTCTGTAGATGCACCACTTTGGAGCCTATTAGATCCTCTTTGTCACAGTGCTTAATCCTGCTGCCTGGTCCTTGTTAGAGCACCACCAGGGCACTGCTCAGCCTTCTAATAAAGGGGCTGGGGGGGGCTCCTTGCTGGATGCACTGAAGCGTGCAGTGTGAGGGCGATTGCAGGCTGACTGACAGCAGGATGAGATGCTGCCTGCCTGTTATTACTTAAAAGGGAACACACCCCGACAGCTGACAGACGAGCTTCGCCGAGGCGATGGGAACTTGTTGCTAGGCCGATATGAGACAGATGTCATCTTTTCTCACGGCATAATGGTCCATCTTCACTCTAATTATATTAGCCCTCTTCTGAAATTGCTGCATGCCAGGCCGGTGCAGAGTGAGGTAAGAGAACCGGGAGACAGTCTCTGGACGGATTGCAGCTGCACAGAAGTAGGGATTGTGTTAACTACCAGTGACGTTATGTCGAAAAGCAAAAGATGCTCATCCCATCATGCCCGGCTCCCATGATAATTCTGGGGAGATGCTGCTCTGTTAGGGTCACCTGTACTTCCCATCCTGGTCCCAGGTAATTGATTCCTCCTTCAAGGTTTGTTGTGGACCGTCCATGTGGTCTTCACCGTCCTTTCATCAAACAGGAAGCTGATGTTTTGTTTTTCTCTTCAGTAAACTTGAACCATTCTCTCCTCTCAGACACGCCTCCCCCTCGGTTCGTCTTGGTTGTGAGGGCCCCTGTGTATTTGCTTCAGCCGCACTGATACTAAAATCAGCAGAAGATAAAGGCATAGGGTAACTCGGCTCTCCCTCTCCACCCCGCAGCACAGCACAGAGAGCAGAACAGCAGAATGGATTCAAAGTGATGGAAATGGCGATGCTGATGAATAATATCCCATGGTCCTCTCTGCTTCCTCTCACTCTCACACATCGGGTTATGACTCCTTTTCCCTGAAGGGAGCATGTCTAGCTTACAGTCAGCAACCCCTCTGTGCTCCAGTTAGCAGAAGTCATTAGCAATCCTCTGTGCCTCTCCCGTCTCCACTGACAGCACTAAATAGAGACATCACCAGGGACTGACAGATCTCCAGGGGGCTGAGGGCTTCAGGCAGAAGGGTATGGCTGACCTTTCCTGGCATTATTCCCTTGGGTTTGTCTTCCAAGTGTGGCAGCGAGGGAGCATAGGATCTTTGTGCATTATTTTCAGAAGCTTGCCATTAAAGACTGCAGGGTTTGTAAGACGCTGTCAGGTAGTTAACCAGAGGCTATGCCCATACTTTAACGTCTTGGTAGTTGGTCGGCAGTAGACCGTAGATTCTTCTTTCCTGTAGAAATGTGAAATCTTAAGTTCAAGGATGCTA
>NC_022018.1:1343540-1353065 GCF_000317375.1 Microtus ochrogaster | reverse complement strand
CCTTGGCGCCTGCCCATCTCCTCCTATCGATCCTATCCAATGGGTCTTCTAAGACTGGATCAGGTTTCCCTACTGGCCAAGAGTTGCGCCTACCAATTGACCTCGCTCTGTTTCCTGGTTCCTGCCACAGGCCAAGAACCCTCTCACTCTTCCAAAGGACTTCAGGTTCAGGACCAGACTCCCCGTTTGCCAGTGACCTTGCCAACAAGGGGCCTACCTCTTTGATCCAACCGCAGTGGGATGTCTGCTCTCCTTTTTGCGTGCCCTTCCCCGCCTCGTGCCAGCTGTGCCGGTCCCCGCTGCAGCCTCACCGGACCCCTCTGGACCCCGCCGCTTGCCTCTGCCTCCACGCTGGTCCCCGCCGCCGCTTGCTTCTGTCACCACCGGTCCCCCAGAGCCTAATTTTGATTTCAGCGCTGTGTCGCTGCTCCACCGGCGCCGCGACTGCCTCATACTTATTTTTTTGAGACAGAGTCTGTATAGGCCAGGCTAGCCTAGAACTCAGACCATCCTGTCTCAGTTTCTTCCCCTAGCATTATTGATGTGAACCACCATGCCATCTTGTCCTGTGTTTTCAGGTTACTGGGGCAAGCCTTAGTACGCAGCAGAAAGGAGCTCGTGATATAGTCCAGAAAAAGAAGCCAGTCCCCTTTCCTAACTGTCTGTGTCAATCAAATTTGAACTTTGAATTAACCGATGCTGGTCCATGGCATCTTCCCTGGTCTCTGCCATGACCCATGCACTCTTACTGACCCAAGGCCCTGGAAATATAGCACAGCCAGAAATCCTTTGTGCCTCAACACAGCTTGCCTTTGGAAGTAAGTCCCTGCTCCTCTTTGTGAAGTGATGAAAACCTCATATTCCTGTGGTCCCTGTCTAAACCACACACTCGGAGGAAGCCATTGCTACAGCCTTAGTTCATGGTAGTGGGCAAATGATGCAATGCCCTGGATGCTTGGTCTGCAGATTAGAACTATACCAAGTGAAATTCAGCTATACTTCTCAGCAGGGTAACCAGCGTGAGGGTCAGAAAGGGAAGAGAGTTCCCACCGAATTTCCTCCTATTGGGGGAATCCCTTTTGTTTAGAAGTCAGTTTGTGTCCTAATTCCATCAATCTGTAGTATTTACACCTTGTCCCAGTGATCTTTCTTTGATTCATTGTTGACAAGGCTAAGTGGGTAGGAAGAACTTAGATGAAGGAAGATGACAATATGTCAGCTTCAGTGACATGTCAGGTGGGTGTGTTAGAGGGGTTTGTTCACTTCAGCTTTTTATTGAATTGTTCCTGTAGTGACTAATACGTAGTACAAGGGACCTTGCTCAGGTGGTCGTGCGTCCTAAGGACAGGGTATAGAGTGTATATTGTTCATGAAAGATACAACATATAAGAAATATGGACTTACCTTTTGATATTTCTGTCATCATCCTCTTTAGGATAAGGGGACTCTGAAGGTCAAGCATTAGTGACAGAGTGGTATGAAAGAGATGACTTAGGAATTGAAAACCTAGATCATAAGAAGAAATCAGAGCTACAGGAAAATGCAAATGAGTGATTAGTCTCCCTCTTAGGAACCACAATAGCACTCCCTCTCCCAAAGTACACGAAATGATTTGGAGAATCAAGCTCATTAATTTTCCGAGTGATATAATAGCTGACCAATGTTTAATCATTAAGATGAGGAAATTGACAGTATTGATAATCTTGGAGAGCAATGTATCTGCTTGTTTTTGTACTTTATATCAGCAAAATCAGTTTCTTTGGAAAGATGTGATTAATTACTTCTCTAATAATATATAGTAATATGTCTTCTCTAAAAGTTATTGTAGGCTTGTAGAAATTTATTTTTTTATTTTTGAGATTATAACACAATTATAATGTTTCTCCCTTCCCTTTCCTACTTCCAAATCCTCCGACACAGCTTTCATCCTTTAATATCATGGCCTCTTTTTTCATTAATATTTTTCTTTCTCTGTTTTTTTCAGTTTTTATAACAAAAGGGAAAGCATCAAAGTTGTTTTAAGAAGAAACAAGTTTAACCACTTTGTAGCAAAAATTTTTGGAGCTGGAGAGATGGCATAGTCAGTAAAGTATATGCCCTGTAGGCATGAGAATCTCAACTCAAATTCCCAACGCTGTGTGAAAAGCTAGGCATGGGTACAATGGTGCATTCTTATAATCCTGACACTGGGCAAGACAGGAGGATCATGGGGCTTGCTGGCCAGTCTATTTCAGTAACCTCCAGGTTTATTGAGAGATACTCTGAGAAAAGCAGGGTGGCAGGTGAGGAAGACACCCAACATTTGTTCCTAGACTACATGCATGTGCTTACACTCACGTGCGCACACAAACACACACACCACGCGCACACACACATGCATACACTACATATCATAAAAGAAAATAATTTTTTATTGTTTAGTCCTTCATTCCCAGAGCTCAGAGGAATGGGAAAATTGTTTGTGTTGGTCTACTTGCATCTCAAGAATATATTTTTATTGTCCTTACCATCAGTTCTGGGAAAATGCCAGTAACGCATCCGAACAGGACAGCCATGTCACTTGGCATGTCTTGAGAAGGGTAATTGCTGAGAGTCTCTGTTCAAACAGCCCTTGGCTGCAGAACAGAAGACTGAAATTGGACCTCTCAGGAAAAGGCTGTGGGGACTCTCCAGGTGAAGCCATATCCATTCCTGCTGTAGAAGTACTCTGTCTTTGATCTTGTCTTCTGTTGACTGACAGGTAGAAGGAAGTACCTTCATGGTTCCTTTTCTATTTTTGAGGAGTCCAAAAGTTGGGGCAGGAAGATTCAATTGATCATGAGTAGGTGATCCATGGTGGGATGGAACTTCCTGGCTTCAATGCTTCATTAACACACATTATTGATCTAGATGGACACGCAGATAGATTGTTTTGGCCATGGCAAGAAAACAAGGTTTGGAACCAGATTCAGATTCCCGTGCTGACATTTTCTGATCTGGGGCACATTAGTTCATTCACCCCGGATGTCCATTTCTTCACCTATAAAGTGATGTTAGTAACTGAGCTCGGAGATTGCTTGAAAACTAAACGAGGGAGTAATTTCCTAAGGTAATTTGTAAGCTGATTAGAGCGATACAAGTGTTAGCCTGCATCATCACCGTGTTAATGAGACTCACTTAGGACTGGTTTTCCAGGTGCTCATCATTCTTGAGGGCTAGATACAGGGTAACACAGCAATGGAATGCCCTCCTATCACCTCACTTGGTTTTGTGCTTGATGAAGAACATTCTGGCGATCTGATTTGCCTTAGATCCACTAACACTAGTGTAGCACCATGAATAAAAACCCAGAGACAGAAATTGGGATTCAACCTGAAGGTCAGAGAAGCAAAACAGCCAGCCACTGGCTCTTACCTCAACCTCAGTCCAAAATGGCGATCCTACATTTAAGAATCTCAGAATGAGACACTGAGTGAGAACTGTCTCCTCCCATTTTATAATCCTCTCTAGTGTTGGGATTAAAGGCGTGTATACTACCACCTGCTTTCTATGGCAAGCTAGTGTGTCTACTGGGATTAACGATGTGTGTCACCACTGCCTGGTCTATAAGGCTGGCCAGTGTGACTGTTTTACTTTTCTGATCCTCAGGCAAGCTTTATTTATAAAATACAAATGAAAGGCCAATACACACAAGCATCACCAGGAGGTTTCAATGTTATCTCTTCTTTCAATCTTTTGTTTTAGAGAATAACTTTGATTTTAGTTATATGCATGGGTGAGTATGTCCATGGGTGAATCTGTCCATGGCTATGAAGGCAGAGGTTCTGGATTGCCCTGGAACCGGAGTTAAAGGAGATTGTGAGCCATTTTATGTGGGTGTGGGGAACCAAACCTGGGCCCTGTGCAAGAGCAGTGTACTGTCCTAACTGCTGAGCCATCTCTCCAGTCCCTCTTTCAGTCTTGAATAAGACTTTTAGTCTCTATAGAAAAACCTAGCAAAATAAGGCATGCTGTACTGGACAAAGCATCTTCTTAAGTTGGTGCTTGTGAACCTCTCTGTTTCTTCTCTTCCCCTCCCCTCCTCTCCTCCCTCTGTACTTTCCTTCCTTCCTTCCTTCCTTCCTTCCTTCCTTCCTTCCTTCCTTCCTTCCTTCTTCCCTCCCTCCCTCCCTTTCTCTCTTCCTCTCTCCCTTCCTCCCTGCCTCCCTTCCTCCCTCCCTTCTTCCTTCCTCCCTCCCTCCATTTGGTATCAGTTTCTCGAATCAGGGTATCATCATCAACACTGCTTATGTGTACCAGTAAGATTTGGGCTAAGAGCTTTAAAAAATAAAGTAAAAATGACTTAAGTGTACTTAAGGATTTCTTCATGCTTACCCTGTTGGATGACAGAACCTTCAGCTTCCTTTTCCTTCTCTCCATCTTTTCAGGCAACTTGGATCTAACTGGTCAGAAGCAGGTCTTCAAAGCAGAGAACAACCCCTGGGTCACCCCAATTGCTGATCAGTTCCAGCTTGGTGTTTCCCATGTTTTTGAATATATCCGTTCTGAGACCTACAAGTAGTAAGTAAACTATGCTTTTCTTAAACTTCAAACTGATTTTTAAATTAATATTTTAAATATATTTAAATGTGTTTTTAAAAAACATCTTGGCATTTTTTTCTCTGTGTGTTGGTAGTAAGCACATAGCATTGCTAAATGTTTTACTGAAAACTCCAGGTGGTAAATTGTCTTTGATAGATGTACAGTATTTTTACTTGACATGTTCAAGGGCATTTTTGCCAGTTCTGTTTAGAGAAATTTTAAGGTATTAAATTGGTTAAATATGCATTGTACTCCAGGAACGTAACCAGACATGTTAAGATCAGAGTGCCCTTTACTGTTCTGTGTAGGAGAGTTACATGTTGTGAAAAACCTTGTTTAGCCTTTATTTATAAATCTGTAGAGAATACCAGGCCAGCCATTCCATTGTGCAGAAGGTTTTACTCTAGTGGGATAATGAGCTCCAGTGGAAACAGGACAGACAGAAGATGAGAAGGGAAGAGAAAGAAGAACCAGCGAGTTTTAGGTCATGACTACACCATATCTCATGTCCCCTTACGGTTAAGGGGGACCATGGGAAGCCCCTCCCACAATAACTGATGATTCCCACTTCTCTCTTCCTCGTGTTTCAGGGTTCATGGGTATCTTCCCACCTCCCGCCTACTAGTGCTGCCTTCTGTCGTTTTTCGATCTCCCCCTAGCTCCTACACCCTAAGATGTTCATTTATCTCTATGCTTACCTGATTCCTAATGCAGAAGGCTAGTGTAGTTTTAACCGTCTTCAGGGAGACTTGAGAAAAATCCAGTTGTATTTTAATCTGCTTCTATTTTCAGCTCTAATTTAGCATCCTGACTGCTAGAGCAAAGCAAGAATATCAATAAAGGATGTGCTCCCTCAAGAGTCTCTTGGTTTCTTTTTGAGAATAGAAAAAGCCTTACCCCCACTCCCAACTGAAAACGTCAAGGCTGTACTGGGCCAGTGGGTCTGGATCAGGTGACAGGACAGAGGCAGTCTCTGTAAATGGCCAGCTGTCATTCTGCAGTCTTCCAGCAGGGGTGCTGTAGAGAAGACTATGCTGAGGAGAAAAGGAAATACTCTGAAGCTTTGGGAACGTAGCTCAGTGGCAGAATGGCACAGGAAGGCAGAATTTACATAGAAGCTGACAATATGGCAGCACCTCCTTGTAGGTAAAGCAACTACAGCATACCTTTTAGATAATGCTGAGACATTCATGAGGCAAGCCCTCAGAATAATGTACATGTACGGTTCATTATTGTATATGGACTGAACAGGTATGTACGGTCATTATAGATTCCAGATTTTCAAAAATGCAAATATAGCTCAGCCTTAGAAGTTGTTTAGTTAATGAAAATGTGTGAAAATATAATTGCAATTTAACAGATTATTTTGTGCTTCTTGGTAATTATTGGCATCATGTTTTTTTTTTTCTGGCTCACAGCTGATAATTTTTTGTTATCAAATGCAAGGCTATGGAACTTTTTTAATGTGGTAATATGCAGAAAAGTGCCCAGACCAGCCTCTATTAATTCAGAAGTAGAGGAAGCATTGCTTTTTATTCCAATTAACTACTTTTGATTGAGTCTAAACTAATTTATAATTTATGGGAGATTAGAATTCATTGTGTATGAAAGCACTACTAAGTTGAATTTCATTTATAAAGATTAATTTGTGAGTTCCTGGGGTTTATGGTACCTCGGAGTCATTATTAGGCAATTAATCATCATTATACATCTTATCAATGGATTCAATTGATTCAGTCCTAGTTAGGATTCTGGATGAAGAAGGGGTATCTTGTTTACTTAGTTCATTAGTTATTTGAAGACGAATAATGATGATTTTAATCAGTAACATATACATGTGTGTGTATGTACACACCTGTATATGTATGTGTGTTTACCTGTGTGTTCGGGGGTAGTGCGCAGGTACTACAGTGTGCACATGGGTGTCAAGGATGACTTTGGATGTCAGCCCTTGCTTTCCACCTTGTTTAAGATGGGATCTCAGTGCTGTGTATGCCATTCAAACCTACCTGCAAGCTTAGCAATTCTCCTTTTCTATCCCACATGTCACCATGGGAGCACTAGTGAGTGCTGTGGTGTCTGTGTCCGGTTTTATGTGAGTTCTGAGGATCTGACGTGCTTGCCTGGCAGGCACCTTGCCTGTTGAACAGCCTCTCCTCAGCCCTGTTGTTTATATTCTCACCTCCTCCGTTATTAGCATCCTCGCCTTGAGGGTTGGTGTAACGAAGCAGTCTGTGTATTATAAACCTATCTTGTGTGTTAGATTAACTGTGGCAAAGTGGATCACCTTCGGTAGAGTTAAATCAACGCTGAGAAGTGTAAGGAAGCGTGCAAAGACCATGTCTCTTTTTTAGGGGACCATCCACTACTCTGTTCAGCACTGAAGGGCAGGGTGCACTGTGACCTCTTCCCACCTCCTTGGGACAGAAGTGAATGTTGATGGCTTTCTTTCTCTCAGCTTTTTAAACCATGTTCTCTCATCATAACTAGCATCATTTATAAGATAGGCTGGGCTAAAATATGGATCATTATGCAGTTAAGACACAGACTCAGGTCATAGTCATAAAGCGCTTGCGTGTCCAGCACTGTTCTCCATCACTTGTCCTCACATGTTAACATGCAGGACTGTTTGCAGCCTGGGGGCCTCTGCAAGGACATGGACAGACAGACGCACCCTCGTGGTAATTAGCGCCCACCTCCATTCCATTACCGCCAAAGCAGCATTGCATAGTGTCCTTCTATCAGAAACAATAGTACTCTAGTTCTAAAAATTAAAAAATCTAAAACTACCTTTTCAAGTTTGACAGGAGACCATGTGGCTCTTTATTCATGGCTCTCGTTACTTTTGTAAAGGCAACTTCCATGTCCAGTGCCTAAGTCTTAGGTTCTCAAAGAACCTGAAGTTTTCTTTTGTGTGTGGGTGGGTAGAGCAATGATAGTTGGGAATCTACCTCAGCCTCATGCTAACCAGAAAGCACTTTGCCAACTATCATTGCTCCCCAGCCATCCTTATAATTTCTAATAATTACTTCTTTGTTTCTTTATATCTTTTACTTTAGCTGATATATCATATCTCCTCTATTTAAAAACACTTAATGTACATACACATAATATAATGTGCATAATATAATGTACTTATATTAATATATGGCCACATATTAAAGATACATGTACACCTATGCAAACACAGTTTGATTTCGGCATTTGAAATTTTGAAATTTGAGGATAAATTCCTCCCCCACTTTCCCCCTATCCAATTCATCCTTTACCTAGGTAGAAGCAGGAAAGAATTAGGGAACATTCCAGAAAATTTTCTTTTCATGCTGGTGATTGAAAAATTTTCCCCGGTGCCTTTGGCACTTTTAAGCACATCCCCAAGATGTCCTGGATGCAGGGATGTGACAAGCACAAGGCTGGCTCATCTGGTTTACAGGCTCTGATGGCCTACAGGGAAAAACGTGGATGCTCAAAATCGACAGAGAATTGGTGATTGGGCAGAAATGAAACCCTAGGTTTTTGGAGATGATTTCACTTGATTCAAAGAGGAGCTTAGTGAAGCAGAAAGAAGAGCAATAGGTGTTGGCAGCTAGGATGTTGATTTGTTTTTCACTGTGTGTGTGTGTTTATGACATACATGTAGCGGTCAGAGGACAATTGTAAGGAATGGGTCCTCTCCTATTGTAGTCTCCAGGAGTTTAATTCCAGTTATCAGACATGTGTACAGGCCCCTCTACCCAGTGATCCATCCTATGCGCCATCTCACCAGCCCCGCCATATGCCTCTTCAGAGATGCTCTGAAGGATACATACACTCTGGGTGTTCATTGGTCGTAGCCATTTCTCAGGTGGAGACTGCTCTGTGTCCACCTGTCTTCTTGCTTCAAGGGGAAGATACTGACTGTTGTGATTGTGTTACCCGTTATGTCTTGTGCCCCTGTTAATATAAAATAAGTGGCTGAGTCTGGAGTTAGGGAACACATTTAAACGCAGTAGCATTTTCATTCCGTTACTAAAGCACACATCACCTTTGAACTCTTTTGGGGATGGTACCTATTCACCTACTTATTTCTATTTGACTTCTTTGATGTCTGTAGAAATTTGATGGACCCATCACTGCTTGTTACCTTTCCAGAGGTAGATTTTTTTTTTTCCTGTTGAAGGAGCAGCCCGGCTGAAGTCTGAGCGCTTGACAAGATCTACTGTGAAAGGGAGTAGCTCGCACTTCCCACATTTCCATTTAGGCGTGCACACAGCGACCGCAGCCATTTTAAAAGCTGACAAGTTCACTCTTGTCAACAAGTTAACAAAAGGAGACATTTGACAAATGCTGGGCTGAAGACGTGTTAGTTGAAAGAGGCCTTTGGAACACGGGCGTCCCCATGAAGGGTGCAATTTGCAGTGTGGCAAGCCCACATTCTCATTCCCAGCCTGACTTGACACAAAAGAAGCTTCTCCCTCGTTCTTCTACCCTGTAGCTTGCTTTTCTCCCCGGGGAAATACGCCCCCTCGGGGGATTCTCCTTTCATGTGAGTTAGTGGGAACAGTGCTCGAGGGCAGGTGGGCAATTACGAAAAACCACCAAGCATTTATTTCTCTTCGCTGGGGAATCCGGCAAAACCAGCCTACTTGCTTGATTTATGAGGACTAGTTATTTTATCTGCATGTTGAATTAAAACAAACTTACCTTTCCTTCTGCACTGTGGGCAAACCTGTCCCAGGGTATAATGGACATAAATGAGCTTTATTAATCAACTAACACATCGTCTAATAGCTGCTGAGTCAGCAGCCTAGAAGTTCTTTAAGTCACCAGTGCATCTGGGACCCAGGCTGTGCATCTGGAACCCAGTTTGTGCTCCCTTACCAGTGCGTCTGGTATCCAGTCTGTGGGCCCTTACCTATGCATCTGCAAATCAGTCTGTACCTTTGCCAGTGTATCTGGAACCCAGTCTGTGGGTCCTTACCAGTG
>NC_022018.1:1312056-1343009 GCF_000317375.1 Microtus ochrogaster | reverse complement strand
AAGACAGCCATGTGAAGCAGGGAATCATATCTAATGAAAACTCTGTAAGCCTTTTAGGTTTTTCTAGGGAATTGTAGATGGATACACAAAGCTAGCAGATGGTTTTATGAATATCTTCAGAAAGACTAAGGAGAGGGTTGAACCATCAGGACCTTTTGATTCTCTCTGTGAATTTTACATACTGGGAAACAGTATACAGTTCACTGTAGACCTTTTTGGTGTAATTATTGTATCTGGAAATAAATTAAGCCACATGCAAACAATACTTTTGTACAGTAGAAATAAACAGGAAGGACCAAAGCTTTCCTTAAAGCTTTGATATAGAGATTGCTTTTAATCTTAAAAGTTGACTATATTCTACTCCCAGTCATTTATAATTTCCTTTATACTTGCTACATATGTATAGCTGGCTTCCTGTTTAAATTTAATAAATGTATCTATTTCCCCCATAATATACGATGAAGTTCAAGCTTTTGGCACCTCTGGTCCATTTTGTCTGCACATGTCTTTAACAAGGATCAGTACAGCCATCCAGTGGTGGCGCACACCTTCATCCCAGCATTCCGGGGGCAGAGACAGGTAGATCTCTGTGATTTCAGGGTCAGCCTGGTCTATAGAGCCAGATTCAGGACAACCAGGATTACACAATGAAACCATGTCTCAAAAACCAAAACCAAACAAACAAAATGTCAAGGGTTGCTACACAGTATTAAAGGAAAAAGAGAAAGCCATTGAAAGTATTAAATTTTGGGTAGGGTTGTGTCACGTCTCTTTACTTTGTACAGACACAGCAACAAAACCACCAGGACACTTAGGTGGAGTGGGGAGGCCAACCTTAGACAAGTCACAACTGACTCTTCCCGAGGCTGCAGAGGCAGCCTTCCATACATGTTGACCTTTGAGACATTTTCAAACCTTGCTGACCTTCCGCAGGAGACCCATTCCCTTAAACTGCGCTGAGCCTGAGACTGCACCTCCACCTCTTCTTTCAAAGGGTATGCCTTCTGCAAGCACCAACCACACCCCTTCACTAACAAGTGATACAGTCCTTAGGTGTGTTTGGGGTTGACTTGTAGTCAAAAACATACAGGTACAAATTCAATCCTCTTCGGTGGTTCAGAACTCAGTGTTCAGTATGGATTTGGGTACGTTATAAGAAGGCTCATGTCCACTTCCCATGGGTGAGCAGCTCTGGTCTGCCATGCTGTGCCCACTGTGATGTTCTGCTGTGCTATAGACCCACAGTGATGGGGCCAAGCAGGGTGTGTGGACTTACCCTCTTGAAACTGTGAACCAAAATAAATCTTTTCTTCCTTGAAGTTGATTTTCTCAGACAATTGTGTCACAGTAATGGAGAGGTAATAGCTATATAGGCAAACCTCAGCTGCAGATCCGCTCTGAACGTTCAGTAGCCAGTTTCCAAGATAGCCACCAGTTTTTAGATTCCCACTTAGTGTCCGCATCTTGGTACATTGTACCACTGTGTGTCTCTCATAAATGAATAAAGTAGAATAGTTTATCTCTGCCAGAGAGGAAAACAGAAGAAATATAATAAGACCTCAGAGAATTAAGGATCATGATGACATTGGTAATTGTGAGGGTTGGTTCCAAGAACAAAGAGTTAATCATTTGCAAGCATAAAAGCATGAAATCATCACCATTACCATCTTTCTTGAGTTTTAATAGCCTCCATGTTGTAAAACTTCCAAGGACATTTCCAAGATTACTTGCAGAGCTGGAGTGATGACTCAGCAATTGAGAGCCCTCTCTCGGGGTACCTGGGTTCAGTTCCCAGAATTTATAGAGTGTCAACCAATAGCCTGTAACTCAAAGTCCATGGGATCATATGGTCTCTTTTGGTCTCTGCAGGCTCCTGGACATACGAGCACATGAACTCACAAAATCAAACACCCATGCACTGGAGAGAGAGAGAGAGAGAGAGAGAGAGAGAGAGAGAGAGAGAGAGAGAGAGAGAGAGAGAGAGAGAGAGAGAGAGAGAGAGAGAGATCTTTTTTAAAAATTGTTTGAAGCTATTTGCTTGAGTGAAGATTCTATTTCTCTCTAAATAAATGTAACTCTCTTAGAGCTTGGCTAGTCTGGTTTTGTTAAGGTGATGGCATTACATCATAAAATCCCATAGCTTTCATTTTTCCCCATATAGCAAATGGACTGTGAGCACAGAATTTAAAAATGTTTATGTAATAGTGACTGTCAACATTTGACTTAGTTGCCCAACTCTTTCTCTGTCTGGTCATAGTTGTTAATTGTCCTAGTAAAGTCATGCTTCCCTTTGAGGGTAACAGGAGATACATAGACTGTTGGAGGAAGAATGTGGAATATTTTTCTGTCTTCCATTTTTTTTGGAAAATCACTTAAGTTTTGCATTGAAGGATTTTTTTCCTTTCTGTTTTGTGTCTTAGAATTATTAAATTTCACACATAACTAATATTTTTAATTGGACATATTCATAATTTATTCTTTAAAGTTTTTTTTCCTTTATTCTTTTAAACGTGTTTATGAAGATTTGTTTTCTCTACTCTTGTGTTAAATGATTCAAGTTTTATAAAGAAAGGTTGCTTTCCATTTGACATTTCCCGTGTCCTGATACTCTGCGAGTTACACTTGATAGTCTTCACCCGCCACACCTGTGAAGTTCAACCTGCGAAGGCTTGAAATCCAGCCTTTAGAATCTTGCTGGTGTTCCAGGTGGCGTCTATACAAAATGACACTTGATAATATCCTATTTTGGAATGGTTCCCTCTCGACATGCTTAGGTAGAAATCCAGACTTTGGAAATGGTCCCTTCTGATTGTCCACAATGACTGTCACGGTTTTCCTCAGGTCCTCCCTCTAGTGTGGTCATGCCTTGAGGATGCGGATTTCCTGAGATTCTGCAGGGACCTGGTGGTACCAAGGTTGACAGGAGGTGAAGCCCTGTGCTTTGTACTTTTCTCAGTGACTCCTGCAGTTGTCATTAGAAATTCCTGATTAACCTCTAGAGGATCAAAGTGGGGGCACACCTGCTCTGTCTGTGGAGGAGATGTTTATTCTGAACTTTGCCCACAGAATCCATCAATTGATCATTTTAAGGTATGGAGCAGCCTCTTCCTCTTTCACCTCTTTCTTTTCCCCATCCTCCTTCTTCTCCCTCCTTTTTCTTGTCTCCCACTCCATTCCTCTTTTCCCACCCTGTTCCTCCTCCTCTTCCTCTCCTTTCTTTCCTTTCTTCTTCCCCTCTCTTCCTCCTTTTCTCCCTCCTGTTCCTCTTTCTCTTTCCTCTCCATCCTCCTCCTTCCTTCTCTCCCTGCTTCTTCCTCCTTCTCTTTCTCCTTCTTCCTCTCCTTTTGCTTCAGTCGGTATCCCTTTCCTTCTTGTCTTCTCTCCCCCCTTCACTCCCTCTCTTGATTTTTGATATTCAGACTTTCACTGAGCTTGTGTATAGCCTGTGATGCGTGGCATGGCACACTATGATGTCATTTTAAGACTAGTATAATATGTATAATTTCTCACACTTGACAGGAAGAAAATAAACGCCAACTACTCTATCCACCTTCCCCAAAGGAAATATGTCAGGTGATTTCCTATTCAAGAGGAACTGTCTTGAGTTCCATGATTAGATAGTAGTCACTTGATATAATCACTTTGACCTGTACAATATTGACATCTTCAGTGACAAAGATAGCCCTCCGTATTGATAATCTTTCTCAGATTCCCCAATTGGAGCACTCAAAGCTCAATGCTTTCTATCCAACTACAGTGAATTATTGCTTGAATTTACTTTTTTTATTTGAGAGATAAATTAAAAAGTGGCACTTTTATATAATCAAACTAAACTGCCTCTGGTTTCTATTCTCTACACAGTTGTATCTTATTTTATTGCATGCTAGCTTTTTACTGAACCCCAAGCTCTTATTCTAGTTGGGCATTGTTGAAGGTGTTATTTATTTATTACTATTATTTTTGGCAGTTAAGTGTTTTTCCTTGTTGTCAGGCATATGGGATCAAAATGAATTATGTTATGAAAAGTGTTTCAACCAACTTTGTCAGATAAAAACTTAAACATAAGTTATATTCACAGGCGTTTGTCAGGGTTCCAACTTACTCATCAAGCATCAGGGAGATATTTTTTATGGTTTATTATGTTGAGTTTGTATATTGTTTCATGTGTGATTTTAAGATTTATGGTATGAAAAATGTTTATGGTAAAGAAAAAGTTGCTCACTAGTATAGTTATTTTTAGCTAGCTTCATAATAGTAATATGTGAAGCCCATATTAGTAATGTAATAATTCTATTATCTTTAAAATATTAAATATGTAAGCCTATACTTCAGTCTCTGCCCAGTTAGATAGTGGTTGGTTAGTGGTTGAATCAGATGCCAAATATGAGTTTTTCATGATAGGCTAAATAAATGACTACTCTGGCTTTTAAAAAATATTATTTTGTCTTTTTATGGGGGTTTCTGCTCTGATAATTTTACCTTAACTATTGGAATTGGTTTACTGGCATTGACACTGGCATTTGACTTACCATACCATAATGCAAGCCAGTAATCTCAGGCCAGCTGTCAAGGGGGTTGGTTCCTTCTGAGGACCATGAAGCAGTGCCTGTTCAAGCCTGTCAGTCACCCAGTATGTGGGTTCCTCTTTTCCTGCTGTGTGGGTGGGTCCTTCTTCTTGCCCTGGTAGATGGATGGCTCTCTTTCCCTGCCCCTCTTCACCTATTTTTCTTTCTATGCCCTTCTGTTCTGTGACCAAATTTAACATTTTTTTAACAAACAAGAACACCAGTCCCGCTGGGTTTAGACCCATCCTAATGGTCTTAGTTTACTTGATTTCTTCTATAACAATACTGTGTTCAAACATGGTCACATTCTGAATTTAGGGTAGGATTTACTAGATCTTCATCAAACAGTAGGGCTGATGGAAGAGAACATCACCCCTACTCCATAATATTGTTACCCAAGTGCCGTAGAATCATCCTACCGTCTCCTCTGAGGTCTTGCATTGTGTTCCCACCTGTGCCCCCTCAAGATTGGCATCTGGAGTAACATGTCCCTGAAAGCACTTCCCCATCCATGCCCCTCAAGATTGCCATCCGGGTACTCTGTCCCTGCTTGGCATCCGGAGTAGCATGATCCCCCAAAACACGGTTTTCACCATGTTTGCCACAGGCCGGCTCCCACAAGGTTTTGATGCAGGCGAATGGTTTTAAGGCTAAATCTTGTCAAAATCCAAGCTGGTCTGAATTTGAAGGTACCTTGCAAATGATAGGAAGCTAAGAGAATGCCAGTCTTTAGCTAGAGGGTTCAAGAGGGAACATTTCATAGATTGTTGCCCACTGGACACCATTTCATTTCCCATATAAGGAACTTGTTAGTTTCTTTTCTTGTCCCAGTGACCAAGCATCTGATAGACAACATAAGAGGAAACGTTTGTTTTGCCTAAGATTTGGTTTCCGGGATGCCAGTCTATCTAGCTAGAGGGACAGTGGCAGAACAGAGCAGTGCACAGATGATAGCCAAGGAGCAGAAACCGTTACCGTGCTTCTTGGGCTGGCTGTCTCCATTGTTCCTTTACACTCTGTCCGGGTCCCCAGCCTGGGAGATTGGCACCACCTACGTGTAGGGTGTGTCCTCACCCTTAGTCTGCTGTAGAAGTGCTGTAACAGATACACCCACAGGCACCCCCCAACAATCCTGGGGGGTTCTAAATAAGACCAAGTTGACCATACCAGTCTCACAAAGAGAGATGCAGTTTAGCAGGCTTGTGTGTCACTTGAATGCTCCCAGTAGACATGTACTGTTTCAGGGGACGTTGTCAGCACTATGTGACACCTGTTGGGGTTTCTCCTGTAAGTGCGCAGGTGCAGTCTGTCTCAGCCTGGAGTCCAGCACTCATAACTGGAGCTGGCATACTTTTTAAAATCATTGTTCCCACTTTGACTCATGAGATCCCTGAGTGAATGGCCAAGATGGCAAGCACTATAGAGTTCTTTCCTCTTGATGCTAGATTGTTTTACTTTCCCAGAACAGCCATCAGAGATAAAGGACTTGTTTTCCTACTATGCAACATGAGACCATAAAGACGCGGTGACTCTACTGTGAAACTCTGAAGACAGAGAAAGGAGGAAAGGCTCTGGGTAGTGATTCTTTCATCTTCCTTCCTTCCTTCCTTCCTTCCTTCCTTCCTTCCTTTCTTTCTTTCTTTCTTTCTTTCTTATTTATCTATTTATTTATTCAATGATAGGCTTACTATTTAAGTCAAGAAACAACACATGAATTCTAAAGAGAATAATTATAGCCTATGTTGGTCTTAAAGGAAGTTTCAAGGAAGGGCTGGGGAAATAGTTCAGTCTCTAAAGTGCTTGATGACCTGTGTTCAAGCCCCAGAACCCACGTTAAAAAGAACATGGTGGCACATTCCTTTAATTCCAGCACTTGGGAGGCAGAGGCAGCTGGATCTCTGTGTGTTTGAGGTTAGCTTGGTCTACAAAGCAAGTTCTAGGACAGCAAGGGCTCTCTAACAAAAAGAAACAAAACAAAAAGTTGGGTGAGGTGCCTTGCCTGGCTTTGTAATAGAGAGATACATGGAGCGTGCTAGATAGCCAGCCTAGCACACCTGGAAAGTCCCAGGCCAGCGAGAACCTATTCCTCAAAAACAAGGCAGACAAGACCTGAGAAACAGTAACCATGGTTGACCGCTGGCCTGCACATGCTCATATGCATAAGTACACACACAGCTCCTCCACACGTGTACACTTGCAGACACACACACACACACACACTCACACGCATGCACACACACACCAGCGTGGCTTCTATCTCAGTTCTGCTTTGATGAATGATCTCACCAAATTTCTGCATCTTTAATGAGGTAGTTTCTGAATATATCTTCTTTTAGGGTCATTCCAGCAACTATTTCTGAGTTCTTTATTATTTTAGAGAACATGATTTATTGTTATACTAATTCGTTATTTTTTAAACATAGTTTAATTCTTGATTTTAACACCCAATTGGTTTTCCTTTATTGATTTCTTTTTTTTAAGCAAAGGAAGACAATGATGACCCCAAATATAAATTGTTACAGGAAAATGAATACAAGATAAAATTACCAGATCAACCTTTTATTCTATACTTTATGGAATATCTAATATATGTTTGGCAGTAACTTATTCTTACACATGAATTCCTGACACTGTCGATTCGTCAGACTTATTAATCAATGCAGTCAGCATCAGAGCAATTTTATGAGACTTACCAGTCATCAAAAATTTATTATCAGATAAATCAAAGAAACAACGAGCATCTTAATAGGGTAGAGAAAGAGGCATGTACAGGATCATTTAAGGTTGTGCTTTTTGTCAGTTGTGTGTGATATTTACAGCCAATAGCAGAGAACTTACTCATAATTTCACACACGCAGTCAGCAGGGCAATCGTTATCTTCTCGGGTGCAACGTTTCTGTTTTTCTACAGAAGAATATCGTGCTTAGCTTACTATGAAACCCAGGATGCTAAATAAACAGGAGGTAGAAAGCATCCTTTCCAGTGTTTTGCAGACATAGGACCTGCACTTTCTTCTGAATTTCCATCACAGAATTACTGGAGTCAGGCCTTTGGGCATGGTGGCAAAAGCACACAAAGGAAGGGGTGGGATTCAAATTGCCTTCCATGTAGATATATTTTACATGTTTCTTCTGAAGAATGGAAACTGACTTTGGTTTACTAGATTTTGATATTCTTTAGAAGGTTTGATTAAAGATTTGGCTCTGTGGTTGAGCTGCATGGAAGGGGGTTTCTCTATTATCTCTAGTTCTTTCTTGAATGTATCAGTACCTCATGATCCTCAGGACAAAAGGGCCCTGGCATGACAAAGCATTTATGCAGAGCCACTGAGGCTGGACGTAGAATGGCAGGGCTATGAGATATCCCATGACAGACACCTAATTTCCACCACAGACCTTCATGTTAGCTGAGTTCTCTGTTGAGTGTTCTTTATTTCCATCCTTGCCTGTGGAATATTCAGGTATTCTTCCATTTTCAGCTTCAATTGTGCTTCCCCAGATCCCTTGCTACCCTTCTGCTGTAGGGTCCTTCTACTATTTCTTCAGGACCTTTCCTTTTCTTGGTAGCAGTCTTCATGATGGTTGTAATAATTGCTGTCATATGTAAAGGTTTACCAGGCACCAGGCTTCTTACATGTATGTACTGTTCATTACTGTGAATACTACACATATTTTGGGAGTAATATGTATGTACACACACTCATGAATGCCCACACATGCTTTTGCTTTATGAGCCTGGAATCTCTCTGAAAGTGAGACTCCTGATTTCCTGATTATGTAGCTTTATATGTGGTATGCTCTCGTTTATTACATAAATGAACCATCTCATGCAGAGGAGTCTTTGGCAGGTCACCTGATGTCTTCAGAATAATTCCGTTCTGAGGTCTGAAGTGGACCAAAGTGTGTAGTACTTTTTGTTTTTTTCAGGGAGATGCTAAATAATACTTTGAACATTAAAACACCTTCTCAGTATGTGGTTGAAGGAGATTAGGTCTTTCCAGGTGCTTCTTGTTTTTATAGCTCTCTTCCCGTCTAAGTACCTTTCTTAACTTGTCAATGGCAAAGTGATGCCTCACTTTAGAGGGAGACCTGGGTGAATCCGAGGGTTTGCTACTTGCCAGGCTTTTGTTTGTCCACCAATGGAGGACTTCCTAGGACTGGGAAGTATATGAATGTGTTTGTGAGCCTGAGGAGTATTTCTGAGGGACACACAATAAACTAGGAAAGGTGATTTTTCTCTAGAGGGAATAAAATCCACAAAACTAGTTGAGGTAATATGGAATATTCTCTTCACCTTTTAGGTTTAAGTTGAGAGGGAACGTTTCCCGTCATTTAAAGAACACAGGGGTAGGAGTACGGAACGTGGCGTGGGGGTGCCATACTTGTTCTCATGCTCAAGGAGGACTGTTTTCCTTCCCTCCTTCAGTTTTGGGGGCTGTAAGCTAAGATGAAATATGTGTTTCAGACTGTTTATGTGTGATGATGAGCACTTTAAATCTGTTCTTATTATGTGTGCTTGATAAAAACCGCCTGAGTGGTGATCTTTTAATAGCATGTGTCTTGCAACTAGCAAATTTATTTTGGTACCAAAAGCTAGATAGCTCCAGAGGAATGTAAATTTTGTCAGTAAAAGTTTTGTTTGATAATACTTAAAAGTCTTGAAACTGTTTTTTCAGCTCTCTGCTTTATTTCTTTTTTCTAAGTTTAGTTAACAAGATGGGGGCAACAAGAAAACTGGTAGCCACAGAGGAAAATCAATTTTATAGAGAAATATGATTGGAAAAGATATGATGGCAAATAGTGAAAACGGCTCCTTGAAGCCCACCCATCAGGTGAACAGGTTTTCCAGGGTGACTTCGGTTTCACTGCAGTTCAGATAGAGAGAGTGGAAGAACAGTAGGACCGTGCGCTACTTTCACTGAGGAAGTTCAGAGCAGGAGGCACCGACCTCTGCGAGTTTTTCCTTTGCTGATACCTAAACAGATTAGTGTGTGACAGGATCCATTCCGGTTGCACTCCTGGCAGAGAAGCCACCTTCCTTGACCTCCACCCGTGCTGTAGACTCCATGGGGTCTGCATTCTCACAGGCCTCACATCCCATGAAGGCGTGGCTCAGAGATGTCGGCATCCACCTCTGCTTGCAGGGGTGAAACAGTCACAGGAAAAACTGAACAGCAGGTAGACAAGGCTTGTGACAGAACCAAGAGTCAAACTCAGCCTGTCTTGTTTTAAAAACTCCTTTCCAAGTGTCCTTCTTTCCTTGAAGTAGGAACTAGTACCAGAATGCAAAAGCCTACCCCCCCCCCAAAGCTCATTTCCTAAATGAACCTCTTTCTTCATCCTGCTTTAGGGTAATGTCTAAGAATGAATGAAGGAGTGACGTCACTCTGTTACAGTTTTAGATGAGGTTGCCCCCTTAGCAAAGCTCTCATGCTAAGAGCCAGCTGTTGGTGTGGCCACAACTAGATCCTGAAGACTCTGAGCTAATCAGTGATTTCATCTGTGATGGATTTTTAATTTGGTGGCATCACTGGGAGGTGATAGAACACCTTAGCTGGGTCCTCGAAGGAGAAAGCCAGTCACTCAGAGAATGTCACTGCGTCTTGATCTGGCTGGTCCCAGGCTCCCTAGTTCCATCTCTTCTCTGCTTCCTGACTTCATGCGGTGAGCAGCCTCCTTTACCACAGATTTCTGCCCAAGGTCTCTGCACAAACCTCTAACAATGAAACAAGAGAATGATGGACAGGAACCGGAAACTAATGCAGAACAAGTATTTTCTCCTTTAATGTTGTTTTCTCAGCTATTTGGTCACAGTGACTAGAAGTCTGTTACACATCTTCATTGAACGTCAGTGTGTAGAGATGAATGAGATGTTCATGAGCACTTGGCTCGTCTGCTTTTGAGCCAGTTCACTGTCCTACAGAGACATATATGTTCTGCTTTACTTGAAGATAAATGTACTAGGGATCGCCAACAGGATCTCCCTTCCTCCATCTTTAGTCCCCAAAGTCTGCCCTTCCATAAGTCACCTTGATTCTGACTTAGCATGCCTCTTAGATGGGTTGTTTTGATGCAAAAGGTACAGACCAATTTTCTGGGCAGCTGTACTCCCTGGCTCAATGGGTGTGTGCACATTCATTGTAGGCTTCATGGTTGTATTTTGTAGTTGACTTACGTCGTTAATATGTGCCCTTTATATTTGTTCATTTAGTTAGTAAATTACTCTATGTGTGCATGGCAGTGAGGGGTTGGGTGCATATGGGTATGTGTATGTGTTCCTGGTTATGGAGCTCAGAATACCCCCTCAGGTACTATCCTCCCTGGGTAGTGTCTGCTTTGTTTTTTAAGATGTTACCACTCATTAGGACTTGGAGAGGACCATGGGGCTCAATGATTCTGCTAAACCAACTGAGCAGCAAGCTCTAGGGATCCCCCTGCCTCTACCTCCCCAGCCCTGTGATTACAAGTGTTTTCTCCATGCCTGGATGTTTATGTGAGCACTCCACTGACTGAGCCAGCATCAGCTCAGAGTAGGACTGTTCTCTAGCATGCTTGATTTCTCTTTGAATTTTAAAGTGGACTTCTGGCCTTTTACAGATCATCTTGTATTAGATTGGTTTACAGGAAGTAAATACACATAAAGAACTTTCACACAATTTCTTCTTTGTCCTTTGTGTCTTTGTTTTCTTATTAGCTGTAGACCTTGGTTTTAATTTTCTTACCCTTATGAAGAAGTGATTATTCTCTGAGAGTCCCCTTCCTTGAGGTGGGAAATAGCACTTGAATGCAAAAACTAAGGCCCAAAAGCACACTTCTCTACTGAGCCTCATGACTAGGGTAGTGTGGCGTGAGGTCCACTAGATGCCTGATGTCATCTTCAGAGGACTGCTCATTCATAATGATTTCCACCATTACCTCTTTGTCTAGGTGTGTGTGTGTGTGTGTGTGTGTGTGTGTGTGTGTGTATGTTTGCATGCATGTTTGTACATGCATTCGTGTGTCTTTTCTGCATTATCGGAATTTATTGGTCCAGACCCATCTGAATACATCAACTTATGTATTTACATGAATAGTGGCCTTCCACTAGAGCATGGTCAACTTACCAAGGACAGTGCTCTTAAAACTGACTAACCCATCTCTCAGTAGCTAGCAATTTCTAATAGATTTTTAGTGGTGGGCCATGATGTCCACCTTATCTCTCCATGCTGAGGTTCACCTTGAATTCTGCCTTGAATTTGCACAGGGATGTGCATGTTGTCACAACCACTGTATGTTCATATGCGTAGCTGCCATGTTCTGTCAGGAAGACACTGTTTCGTTATATTCATCCACCATCACTGGTTCTTATAGTCTTTCTGTTTCATTTTCTACAACGATTCCCGAGCCTTAGGATGGGGAAATATGATAAAGATATGCTATTTAGGGTTATTCTCTGCATCTTGGCCAGTTATGAGTCTTTGTGTTATTAACATCTAATGCAAATATTAGCCTCTCCAATAAGAGTTAAAAGTTGCATTCATTAATCAATGGATTTAATGATAAGCCATTAAGAGTCAGTTTAATATTATGCTCATTTGGCAGAATAATAGTTATGGGTTTCTATGCTGGGGCCTGTGACCTGCCTACCACAGGTTCTTGGCCTGAAAATGGTGCCAGGCATGTTTTTCATCTTGTGGAGCAGGATTAAATTGAATTTAAGTCCAATCAGAAAGTGACTGGTTACTTCCCTGATGTCTATGCCTCTATTGCACCAGTGGGCTTATCTTTCCAGGGCAGGTATTTTTATAGCTCACAGAATTCACAGAAGTGATTATTATTTTCTCCTCTGTAGTATGCATAGCACCTTCCAGCACTATAAAAGCAAGCCACTGGGCATGAGGCTTCTATGGTTGTACCAGCTTGGTATCTCCATGTTCTCTGTTCGAGAATGTGGTTTCTTCATTGGTAAGGTGTTACTGCCAGGTTCTGAAGGTCAATCAACAGCATTGTCCATAACATGTAATGTTTGGGGGGTCTATGAGACTCACTGTAAGTAACAATTCAAAAGAGGTAGCCAATTTCTGGCACTGGCTGGCACTGGGCCTTTAATTTGCTGCCATATGGTATCTACTATGGGCACTGTCCTCCCATTATAGGCTAACTTCACTTTAACTCTGTGTGTGTGTGTGTGTGTGTGCGTGTGCGTGTGCGTGTGCGTGTGCGCGTGCGCGCGCGCGCATAGGTAAGTATGTATGTGGAAGATTCTACAGTGTGGGTCTGTCTTCATGTGACTTTTTCAAAAGGTTTTTTGAGTTATTCATCCCTCCCAATATTCCTCTGTCAGAACCCTACCTTCAAAACATGCACAACTACCTAAAATAGTGCCTCTAGCTGGAGAGCAAGGTCCAAGACCCCTCACCAGTCTAGAAGAGACAGCTCAGACCTAACAAGGCAGAAGAAGTACCCAGATCCCGCTATAAATCTGAGAATGTAGATGTGGAAAGGCATAAGGAATTCCTTCAGCCATTGTTCAGTCTTCAGGAATTGGAGCCTCCTGATTCATGTTGAGAAGGAGCCACATCTTCCAATAGAGAGCGGTGGTATTTATCCCAAACCACTGTCACCTGTGATGCAGCCTGACCTGTTGAATCCAGGGACACAAAATTTGCGGAATGCTGACTGCTTTAAAACACTCGGCTTCTTTCCAAGCAGCAGAATCCCATCATTGGCCGGCTCCAGATTTAGTACTGAATTTTCTTACAGATTGGATTAGTGTCTATGTTACTACAAAACTTCTCCTAATTAAATTTTCATTGTTAATTAAGGGTTTCAGTGGAGAGGGTGGCATTTTATAGTTCTAAAGCGAATAGTGTGAATTCCTTTTAGTTATGCATATCAGGGAGGGAGGAAGAGAGGAATGCAGAAAGGAGTTATAGCTAGAATTGAGGGAGAAGTCCTTTTTTTTTTTGAGGTGCATGTGGTTTAATAGACAAATGTGGCTGCCTGCCTTATGAATGAGACACAGCCACTGCACTGAACGTGTTGGACCCACAGCCTTCTTCGGCCTGTTTCTGGCCAGTGAGCCTTTGCAGCTCCTGGAGGTGTATCTTTTCCTTGGAGATCTGGAGAAGGCATTTTTGTTTAAAGACAGAACACTATTGTATAATTAAAGTTTGCCTTGAACTCATGATCCTCCTGCCTCCACCCCCAGATCTTGATATGATAATTCAGCATCACATGTCCAGCTGGAAGAGCATCGTTTATAGCCAGAAGCTTCCTGAATAGCCACGAAAGATGTATGCACCAAGTGTGGAATGTCTTGATGCTGCTTGGGCATGACCCTGAGGAGGAGGGCTCTGACACAGGTTCTACCCTGGAAATTTTGACGGCCTCAGGAGGAAGACAGAATTTATGTACAAAGTGGACCTTTAGGAACTGCAGGCAGGAGATCTGGGTTCAAAGTGCAATCTTACCTTTTGTCTACTGGAGGAGTTACTTTTTATTTTTAACTGAACATCTCCATTGGAGGACACTTGTCCTACAGTAAGTCACATCTTTACAGTATACAGTTTGACATCATACTCCAAGAGCAGCTGACTGAAACAGATAGGCATGTGCTCACCAACCCCAGGGTTTCTCACCTCACAGGGCTAACATGCATCCCCTTACACCCCCGCACCTTTATCCCCTGTATTTGCAGGCATCACCAGCCTACTCTCTGACTGCACAGTAGTTTCAATTTTTTCTTTTATTATTGAACAATTTTTTATAAAATATGTTCTGATCTTGCTTTCCTCTCCTTCAGCACCTCCCAGATCCTTCTTACTTCCCCACCCAGCTAACTCCATGCTTTCTCTCTCTCTCTCTTTAGACAGCAAACTAACAGACAAGCAAACAACCAAAAGAGAACAAATAGAAAAACAACAACAACCCAAGAAACTCATATATAACATCCATAAAAACACAAGATCAAGATCGGAAACCATAATACACAGGCAAAGACCAGTAAGACCAATAAAAAAAGAGCACCCCAAAACAATATGAGACCAAAAATGTCTACAAAAATTGTATTGAGTTTGTTTTGTGTTGGCCATCTACTGCTAGGCATGGGGCCTGCCCTTAAGTTTGGTTAGTATTTCCAGTGATAATCCTTTGGAAAAAAATTATTTTTTCCTTTCCAAATGTATGTCAGCTGCAGATATCTTCTTGATAATATCTTCTTGGTTAGGTGTGGGAGCCCATGTTCACTTCTCCCTCTCAGTGCCGGGATCCTATCTGGTCTGAACCTGTGCAGGCTCTGTGCATGCTGCCATAGTCTATGTGAGTTCATGTGTGCTTCAGTCCTGCAGTGTTAGGCACTGTTTTCATAGAGTCGTCCATCTTATATATCACAGTCCGCAATAGTAGCAAAATTATAGCTATGAAGTAGCAATTAAATAACTTTATGGTTGGGGGTCACCACAACATGAGGAACTGTGTTAAAGAGTCTGTGTTTGTTCCCATCTGCTGCAAGATGAAGTTTCTCTGATGGTGGTTGATTGAGGCACTGACCTATGGGTATAGCAGAATGTCATGAATCATATTCTTGTTATATTCCTTTAACAGAACAAGAGTATTTGATTTTTCCCCTACTCCTATGGCCTTTCCAGTCTAAGGTTCATGGCCCCCTTAGCAGAGTCAGGCATGGCATCTCATGGAGCAGACCTTAAATCCAATCGGAGAGTGGGTGGCTCCTCCCCCAACATCTGTGCCACTGTTGCACGAGTAGATCTCACAAGCAGGTCACTATTGTTGACTGAAGGATTTGTAGCTGGGTTAGTGTTTACCTTTCTCCTCCAGTAGCATACAGAATACATTCTAATAGTGGGAACACTGGCCAGGAGGGCTGAAGGCTCTAGTTAGGCTCCACCTTGACATCTGTGTTCAACAAGGTATGTAGGTGTCGTTAGCAATAGGGCCTTACCAAAAACTTTTGGAACACATCTAATAACCATGGCAATAGCCAGTGATGTTTGGGGTTTTCCATGGGTCCCCTTTGGCCAATTTCAACCAGATGTAACCCATTCCTGTCATTGGAAGTTTCACTTGGTGGTGAAAGTTGTCTAGTTAGAGCATTGTCTCCCTTGCTATTTGATAATTCCATTTATATTTCTTTCACATGTGTATTTATTTTAGGAACAATTTCCTGTTTCTGCCTCAGGGTGCTGGTGTAGGCACGCATAGGCCATGCCCAGCCTTTTCTGTTGGTGATGGTGATTTGAGTTCAGGTCTTACACTTGTAAAGCAAACACTCTTGCACACTGGGAATTCAGGCCTGGCCCAGCAGGGAGTGGCCTGTCATCAGATTGCTCATACCTCTCCTGGCACTGGAGTCCGTTGACACTTGTGTTAGAGTCATGTCACTAATGTCCTTGTATTGCAGGAGGCTTAGTGATCGTGTGGAAAGTGGACGAGATTATAGGAGATTTTGTTTTTATTGTCATTGTGTTCTAGCTCTGAGTGCAGTGTTTTGAAGATTAAGTAGAGAAAGCATGCAGGAAGTACTCAGTGGTTCATAGCCATTGGTAAGGATGCAGTCACCGTGAGAGTGAGCAAGTTTCAGGACCCGAGTTTGAATCCCCAAATCAATGTATAGCTCCAGTAAAGGGAATTACATCTAAGAAAGCTTGGGAACGTGACACAGAATCTAAGCCCAGGTGCGCCCACTCTTTTGTTCCTTATTTTTCATTATCTATGATGAAAATAGTGAGAAAAGCAAATCTTAGTAAAACCTGCCCAAGACAAGTTTGGATTCCAAACTAGACAGACAGCCCAAGGATGGTTTATCTTTGACAAACGTCAGTTTCTTCCTTGAGCTCAAGACAGACCCATAGTCTTTGTGACTCAGTGATGATGAAAGAGCATCCCAAGCATGGACCACAGGAAGAGCTTACGTATGTTCCCTTCAGTAGGTTGTTTATCCATGTAGTCATATCCTTAGTCACAGCAAGGACATGAGCACTTGTGTCTTTGAGCTGTCATGTGCATTTATATGTATATGTGTTCTTCTGAGTCTTTCTGTATTATTTTGAAAGACGTAGACATAGATAAGATTTCTTATTTCAGCTTATGCTTGAAAATAGTTTTACATCAGAATCTCGGGTGTAGAAATGCATTTGGCAAGGAGTCTCGAATTAGCTTCTAGTAGGCAGTAGGTTCTCGCTGTAGAATAAAACTTGACTTATAAAATTAATCGGTAACACTCACAGGCAAAATGCCGAAAGATCAAAATTAATCTTTAAAAAGTACTAGACAAAAGGCAGATTGTCTAGACTCAAAAGATAGTGGTATTCATGGAAGTGACAATTAATTATTTAATTCCAAGGACACGTTATAGTCTACAAATATATATCAAGTTCACAATTGACTACGTATTTTATGTGGCAGAATACCAGCTTTGCATATTTATTAAAATTATTCATAACTGCATAGCTACCTAGATGAACTGTCGAGATCTTGTTCTGTGTCTCACTATATTATTTTGTCCATTTTGTCATGGCACAAGACCAGAAATTTATCTAAATTTCGCAGTGATCTGTGGAATAGTTCAATATAGCATCTTCTTAGCCCAAATTTTATCATTTCCATTTTGTTTAATAGGATCCTTTATTTAAGGTTTTTAAAAAATAGTAAATTTCTGTGGAAAAGACCTGTTTTTTAATCTTTAAAGAATAAGCTTTGGATAAAAATATTTTAAAAGTTATTGTTATATTATTAGTAATTAGATGCCAAATACTCTTTCTTACCTAGAATTAAGGGATGGCGAGTTCTGAAGACAGATGGCTTTCGATTCATATTCTAAACCCATGCCATTATTTGTTAAATTTGTGTGTGTGTGTGTGTGTGTGTGTGTGTGTGCACGTGTGTGCACGCATGCGCGCGCACTCCCCTGTACAAATGCAACAAAGGCCAGAGGACAATGCTCAGTGTCCTGCTGTCGCTTTCTGTTTCATTCTTTTGAGACGATGTCTCTGAACCGAGCCTGGAGCTAGACTGTATGGGAGCCCCAGTGACCTCCGATTCACACATCCACGGTGCTGGGGTGTCAGGTGTGCATGTGGCCAACCTACTGTTTTCTATGGGTGCTTGGAGATTCAAACTCAGGTTCTTTAGAAAACACTTTTATCTATTGACCCATCTCTCCAGTCCTCTGTCGGAACTTTCTGAACATCAGTTAACAATGCCTGCCTTATAATGTTGTCAATCAAATGTATATAAGATAATGCATGTAGGTCCCTGAGAACTGCATTGACCATGTAGTAATCCTTTGATACATGGTTGCTGATGAAAACAGATGCAGACCACAGTCAAACATATTAGGTGGAGCTCAGGCAATCCTCCAGAAGAGAAGGAGTAAGGATTGTAGGAGCCAGAGGGTTCAAGGACACCACCAGAAAACTCACAGAAAAACTAACTAATCTGGTCTCATAGGGGCTCACAGAGACTGAAACAACAACCAGAGAGCCTGCATGGCACTGACCTAGGCACTCAGCATACAGTTATCTTCTCCTGGGACACCTAACGGTGGGAACAGGAGCTGTCTCTGACTCTTTTACTGGCGTTTGGGACCCTACTCCTCATACTGGATCCTCTTGCCCAATCTTAATACAAGGTGGGAGGGAGGGGTTAGCCTTACTGCAACGTGATATGCCATGTTTTGTTGATACTCATGGGAGACTTGCCCTTTCTTAAACAGACACAGAGGAGGATTGGTTTGGGGGTGAGGAGAGCAGGGTTGGGGGGACAGGGATTGGGAGGTATAAGGTAGGGGAAACTATGGTCAAGTATGTAAAATAAATAAACTTATTTTTAAGAGTTAAAAAAAATGCTCTAAGTGACAATAATAGTGTATCACAGAATGTCACAGAAAGAGTGAGCTTGAGGTTAGGGAAGGATCTATGAGAAAATGTTATTTTTCTCCAATATTGTCCTTCTGAACTGATAAGGAACAAATAAGACTGATAGTCCAGAATGTAATAGTGGCGCAGCACCAGAGACGCCTCAGATAATGCAGTTGGATGCCTTCTCTTTGCATAGATGGAATGCAACTCCCCATAGGAATCAGCCAGCCGGGAGAGGACACTAACTAGGTGTCCTGGAGCACAGCTTGGTCCCCAGACTGTACCAAAGCATTGTCTTACTCACAAGAAGCAGCCATTGAACTCCTAGATGTGGTGACTGGTTCAGGAACTAAGATGTGGCAACGTGCTGAACCAATATTTAACATGAACTTGCTCCTTTGGCTTGGTCTTCTGGTCACTATTGACCTTCCTGAGCTGGCTCTCCACATAATCAAGACCTGCAGCTTGCTCCACCATCAGGCCAAGCACGCAGCTCCGGATGGGTAGCGAGCTGGGCTGGGAGCTAGCTATTGCTGCAGGTAGGAGGACTCACAAGGAATAAATGCACTGGAGTTTCTAGAATTTCCCTGGGGTCCTCATAAATGTCTAAGATTAAAATGAAGCCTTTCTTCCTTATAAAACAGTCATGTGTTAAAGGAACTGCATTCGGTACTTCTGTGCTGTATATTTTAGTGAATTCTATAAAATTCTCAATAAAGAAAAGGTCAGTGTCGGGACCATAAACAGTGTTCATAGAGGCAGATTTAACCCAAATCCCTCCTGTGGTCCCTGGAGCCTATAGCAGGTTCACTAACTACTTTTCTTTGAATGTACCCCTTTACCTGTCACCTCTAAAAAAAAAGTCCCATGGTCACCTGGGCAGTCTCTCAGAGGCAGTAACTAATCTGTGCCTGGCTCTGGGACTAGCTTGTCCTTGCGTAGAAATCTGAAAAGATGTGATTTTGTCTGTTAAATGGCATGCAATTAGGAGTGTCTCTTCCTGCATGGCTGCAGTTTTGTATTCAAGGTTAAAGTGAAAAGATTGTCGTCACCCATTTGTGTGGCGTGTATAGTGAAGTCCTGTATCTTCTGTATTTTGCTGGCGACCGTGTGGGAAATTAAGAAAGACCAGTGATGACCTTTGCCTGCTGACGACACAAGTTCTTGTTCAGCACAGTGAGTGGCTCTCCCAGTGACATTTTTGGCTGTCCTTATAGCCTCCTAGCCTACAGAGTCTCCTGCACCATACAATGGAGAGATAATAGTCGGGCTTCTTCCATGGAGTGGTTTTGAGGCTTAATTGAAGAATATTTTTGACCCATTATCAAGAGCATTAGGAAATGTTCAAAGAGATTTGATGCAGCTTTTTCAATTGAAGAAAGTAGATACCCAAATAAGCAAATTATAACCTTAAATCCATCTTTATGCTCAGTCCCTTCATCTTTCCAGAATAAAGACATCTCTCTTCACTCTGAGGCAGTGGCGGGGGGTTGGGGGATGGCAGACCAAGCCTGAGCATCACAAATGACCCCCTCCCCCAGCGTGCATGAACATGTACCACTCTTGTTTAGGAACGGAAGGCTTTGAATGAACTGTCCTGAATAAATTTATCACTGCACTGCTAACGCTGTCTGCCAGGCTGCCATGGCACACACAGATCTCGCCGGAAGATATTTCAGGGAGTTAGGCATTGTGAAGCAGAAACCACAGTCTGAGGCATGAATGGGCTTTTCTAAACATCATTATTTCTGGCTCCTTTCTGTTTTTATACCGAGAAAAGGCACTCTCCTCCTTCCAGACGTAGAGAAGTTATTTCTTACCGCAGGATTGCAGAGGGATGCCCCCCCTCCAGCTATTATTACCACTGGCAACTTCTTACTCCATCAGTCCTGGATTTTTTTAGTCAAATTTAATCTCATCTTTAACTTCACAGAGTATTTCATGTCATCCTGTGCGAGATTTCTTTGATGATGTTATCTTTTAATTTTAAGATGGCAGGACAAAAATGTAGCCTAATTTTTTTCTTTAATTAAAATAAGTCTGTATGAATCAGCATATGAGCGATCAGAGGGCGTCTAACTGATTGAAGTTTGGAAGCTTCTTTTCTTTCAACAGAAACGGAGCTTCAGCCACGTTCCCACTTATTGGTTCCTTCATTCGGATGTGTCTAAAAATGGGTGTCAAACCACCAAAAATATGCTTCTGAGGCTATGATTCAATTTTGCCACAATTAAGATATGTACAGGTCAGTTAAGAGCTCTTAGAGGTTGGACAGTGCACGTCACAGGAAGTCACAAGGTCACAGTGTGATTCTGTTGGGAAAGGAACAATAGACAGCCTTACAGACTCTAAGGGGCCACGGTGCCTATTCCTGAAACTTGAGAGTCTGTAGTAGTAAGGTAGGATGTCTTGAGTCAATATGCCTGTGTTTTCTTATACTTCAATTCATCAGAAATTCATTTAGAAATTTACCAGTTTTCTCAGGGAGACATGGTAGCCATAGATGTTGTGAGCTCAGGGTAAAATGATGTCTGAGCTTCCATTGTCTCGAGCCTGTGTAAATTTGAGAAACAATTTGATGAGTTTATGAGGTCTTGATATTGCAAAATAATATGAATTTTGATGTAAATTGTGTAATTCCCAGAAATGTTTAGTCTTTTCCTGGACGACTACTTTTAGCCAGCTCTAAGAGGCTCCTGCTGAAGGGAGAGATGCCCATTTTGTGGGTGTCTGAAAGAAAGAAATGATAGTTTTGGGGGCTCAGATATTCTAAAAGCCTACTTACTAAAGAGATGACTAGACACAGGACAGGCCAGGAAATGGAATTTTATAAATATGTCACTTGACTTGCCAGAGAACAAGAAGAGTTCTTCAAGGGGCCTTAAGTCTTTGTGCGGCCTGGAAACCAAAGGTGTAAGGCAATCCCCCAGCACTATGGCAGAAACAGTGCTCAGCTGAGGACCTTGGCACTTGTTGTTTAGTTTACTTGGGGAATAGATGACAAGGACTGAAGTCCAACTAAGAGCCAGACTCGAAACAACTCACAGAAACAGAACTTGCAAAGTACCATGTTCTCAGTGAAGGGCTCGTGAGAGCTAGTGAGCACATGACCAAATTGATGTGCCCTGTGGTTGTATAAAACATGCATTTTCATGTTCATGTATCCTCTCCGCAACTGTGAACTTATCTGGGGATTAACATAAGGAGGAAGTTCATGCAGGTAGCATGGTGATGACAGCCACAGCCTAGAATAGTCAGGTAGCATGTTTCCACATTGATGGAGCCCTCTGACCCCTGGGAGCAATGAGCAGAAATCCTGTCTGGAGGAGCAATTCAAATATCCAGCACTTTCAAGATCTCTACAGAGTCAGTTCATGTGACGTTACCATGAGGAAATACCAGCTCTCAGAAGCTTTCCAAGCTGGAAATAATATATGCTAGTGTTTACAAGGTTCAGCACCGATAGTCAAAGACAAACTTAGATCTCTAGGGCCTTAGGACACTGAGATACTAGGTCCTGAATATAGAAAATAAATTGAACAAGGATGAAACCATCAAATGGCCAGATTTTTTTAAATTAACTGGATAGTATCCTAGAGTTAAAAGTATAATAATGGTATCAAAGCCACTTTTCTACTTGCTGTGACAGTAGCAGTTTAACAAGGAATAGGGGACAGTCCCAGAGAAGTCGTAACTGAGGCGTGAACCTCACATCGCGTCCACAGACAGTCCTGACAAGGAGTCTGTCACTTAGCTCATGTCCTCTTTTTATCCAGTCCTGAGCTCTATCCAGCCTATGTTTGGAATGATTCTTACCTAGGTTAAACTTTTCAGGAAACAACCTCATATGCTTGCCCAGAGGTGTGTTGTCATGGTGATTCTAAATTTAGTCCAGTTGACAGGGACTATTAGCCATTATACATGATAGTTTAAAACTCATATATTAAGTATACATTTACATGCAGCTGAAGAGAGATTGGTCTGGAAGATCATGAAAAAACATTCAACATGAAACAAAGAGGAAAAATAGTAAAGAGAAATTAAAACTCGGGGATGATGATAGAATGCAAAGTTTTCACACGTGTATTTGAAGTTCTAAAACGCTACAGTATTGAGCATAGACATTATCAAGATCTATGAGGGTTGGGAAACTTTACTCTCATGCTAATGAGTGTGCCTGCCTCAGTTTGGGGGGACACTAGTCTAAGACAGGGCACTCTGAATCAGACACTCTGAATCAGACCACATGGGGTACATGATCAAGGTGGGTCCCCCTGATCCGTTTGTCCAAGGGATGACACAGAGCAGCCCACAGTGAACATGGGGCTTGCACAGGTTCCAGGCAGTGGGGTCCCGGTGCTAAAATACATCACATACCAAGTGACATAGTTAAATCTATATTGAGACCTGTCATGTTGGAACTGTAGGCCCATACACAGAACAAGAGACATTAAAAGTAACCAATGAGGAAAAGTAGAACCTGGCAACCATGTTCCACAATTGTTTATTTTTGCTATTTGTTTTGTTTGCTTGTAGTAGTGAAGAACCAAAGATAAATAACACCTTTAGGAGGAACCACAGTAGGGAAGATGGGATGTCTTAACATGTAGACATCAAGGCCTGTAATTGTTGTGGGAGCTCAATCCATTCAGCCAATGGTTTTGGGGGAGACTTGTCACTGGTGTGGTTTTCTCTGGAGACATGACCAGATAATATGAAGGAGAAGGTTCGCATGCCCACTTTCTCAGGTGGTCAGAGCTGGAGCTAGCATTGCAGTTGGTCCTTCTCACCCTTGGGAGAATAGCAGGACAGCAGCAGCTAGATCAGAGGAGGCGTCTGCCTTGTTCTGTGTTCGTGAGTTTGTTTTTCCATCACACCCCCTAATAAATTGTTACATACACCGTTTTGGGTTCACACTCCATGTTATGAAGCTGTGGTAACCAAGATGGTGTGGTAGTGCCAGGCATAAAGTAGGGCTAGATGAAGGGCCAGTAGGAGAGGGCAGGAAATCCAAACAGAGCATCATATGCACATGTGGCAACCTCCTCCGGGACAGATTGAGGACCAAGGTGCATAGAAGAGGTTAAGCTGACAGGTGATGCAATTGCAAGATGGCACATGTGGAGTCACAAAATGGAACCAGGGCACAGCACATGGGCGTGTTCAATGTATATGAAATATTGGAATATTTAAATCATGAACAGAAATTGGTTAAAGGGAAAGAAAGCTATAGAACTCTCAAAGAGCAAAAAATAGAAAACATTTATGTTGTTGACTTGGCATTTCTGGGTGTCAGGCCACTAGGTGCGTGCTAGTAGGTGCGCCACCTTTGAGCGTCATCGCCAGCCCCAGGAATATCTTTTTGATCACATATTGGAGAAATATTTTATACCCTGAGGATAACAAAGAAACATAAATCAAATACGCAACAAAATAAAGTCTTTCAAGGAAACACTGACAAATTCAATAACATTAATATATATATATATATATATATTTCTCCTTATCTAATGATACCATTAGTAAATAAAAATTCACTGCAACTGAGGGAGTGGATCACAATCTCCGTGGTAATATTACCATCTAAAACACTTAAGAAATTCAGTCCCCTTCTTGTACAGTTTAATTTCCTCACAGCACAGGCAGCATGAGCCGACTGTGGTCCAAAAATATTAAACAGTAGATTCCAGAAAGAACTCATTAGTTTCAAATTGCATGCTGTTCTGAGTAGTGCGCTGAAATGTCACTCTGTCCTTCGCAGAATATGAATCACCCCTTTGTCTGGCATATCTATGGTATATATACTAAACACTCGTTAGCCACTTAGTACGCTCTTGGTTATCAGAGAGCTGTCAGGCCTCCACAGTATTCGTGTTCCAGTAACCTTTGCATGATAGACTAACACTGTCCACCGCACGGCATCCCGTCAGTGAGGCATGACATCATCTCATCATCATAGCGGTGCGTACAGTATGTGACATACTCTGAATGACCCGGGGAAGAGAGTCCTTTCACAGCGCTCAAACTTAGTGTGCTGTGACAGCTATCTGTTACTTGTTGATCACTCACCATGTCTTATCTATAAATTAAACAATTATCATTGGTATGTGTGTGTGTGTGTTTATAGGAAGAAGTATGGTAATTAGATGGATGGATGGATGATAGACAGATATTATTCATAGTTTCATCCATCCGTCAGTGGTCTTCAGTGAGAGATGAATGCTGTGTAAAAATTAAAGTAAACTGAAGTAAAAATTGACACAGCATATGCACAATTTTTTAAAAGATAGCCAGGAAACATGATGGGCTAATATTCATAAAAAAGTATCAACTTTACTACTAAGCAGGATGTTATACAGTAAAACTACCCTGGTAACTGTTTTATACCTACTCAGTGGTGAAGTTAGTCCAAATAGAGCCATTTGTGAGCAAGGTTATGGGGCTACAAGAACACTCATGCTCTCTCTGTCTCCTTGGCTTTAACATCCCAGGCAGACAAATACAGTCTAAATTCTCCTAAATTGCATTAAACACATGGAGAAGGTAATGTAACAAGAAGGATACGTATTCTTTAAATCACTGTTTTTCAAGCCATATCTGGATGCACATTGAATATTTAGACAAGAGTCTTTTATATGTCAATGGAAGGGAACTGCAATCAAAGATCTATGGTATTAAGCTTGAGTCCTTTGTTTATTCTATGTTTTTCTTTAGTGTTTGTACACAGGCTGTCACTGTTCAGTCGAGGCTAGCCTGGAATTCACTATGGAGCCTAGATTTACCTAAGATTCACACTCCCCTTGCCTCAGCGTCCTGAGTGTGAGTATTGTAGGCTAAAACACACACACACACACACACACACACACACACACACACACACACACCTTTGTGGCTTTGTTTATGTTTTGTTTTCCTTTTTGTTGGTCATCTCTAAAGCTAGACTATTCCAAAGAGAACTCAAAGGAGTGGCGGCCCTTTGAAGCAACCTTTTTCCAAATTTCCAACTCATGACCCCTGAGAAAGTTTTATGTGAACATTTTTATAGAGGTTTGTAAAATTAGAATACAAATTCAACATTTTTGATAATCATTAAGAACTCTATTTTGAAACAAGTATTTGGTGTACACATAATTTTACCACTTATTAAAGCTGAAAGTGAATACTCGAGGTGAATGTGCTTGTTTATTTTTACATAAAAATGGAGTTGAATCTTAGCAGGATCTTTGATACCAAAGGACATAGCATCTTCAGCATCTTTCACAATTGATCCAAGTTGATAATTCCAAGTGCTGAAAATGGCAGAACTGTGTTGGGGCCATTTCAGAAATTGCCAAAATTCTGTCCTAATATCAGGCCAAAATTCACTGGATGATTTTTTTTAAATGAAAATCAAGTCAGAACTGAAACAGCCTTTTAAAAATCAAACATTCTAACACAACACAATCCAAATATGCCAGACTGATAGTCACTGAGGATTGAAAATGAGAAAATATTAACTCTTGGTTTTCCATACTTAAATTGGTCACCGTGTTTATAAAGTGTGGAAACTTACTGTGCACAGTAAAGACATACAGTGCGTAACTCAGAGTGGCCTTAAATAACAGTGCTTATGGCGTAGAAATGTGTGCTGGGAACCAGGGCTGCAGTCAAGTTTCTTGTGAACCCGCACGTACGTTCAGTTACGCAACCTTTTATGAAGCTATGACCCATAACTTAGGAAGCTGAGCTCTAATATGTATCTTGCTTAGTATCTTTATAGTTCAAATTGACGAATCTTCATATGGAATAAGATGCCAGTTTTGTCTCTATGACAGATACTTGAGATAATCACCTTCTCCAGAAGGAAAGAGTATTTTTCTCCTTGTTTTGGCGATTTCAGACTCTGGTTACTTGGCCGTGTTTCTCTGGGGACTATAGTAAGGTGGCGCATGATGACAGAGGCTCGGGGTACAGTTAAACAGTTTGTCTCTTAGAGCAAAAATGAGAAATAAGAAGAAACAGGGTCCCCTCCCCCCTACGTAGGCCATGTCTCAGTAATGTAGATTTCTTTCCTGCAGGTACCACCATCTCCCAGGAGCACTGTGAGCTGGGGACCAAGACCTTTGGTTCCCATTATGTGCCTTTGGAGGGACCTCTGAGGAACACTTAGCATCTGGGGGACACTTAACTCTTGGGGTCTTTGGAGGACACTTAGCATCTGGTACCTTTGAGGGACACAGCACCTTGGACCTTGGGGAACACTTAGCTCCAGGGACCTCTGGGGGACATAGCTCGAGGGGCCTTTAGGGGACACTTAGCACAGAATCAAGATATGCAGTGATTGGGATATAAGAAAAGACATTGAGCATTTAAATTCCTAGAGTTTAACAGGAGAAATTACACCACAAAATCTAACTGTCTCCTAAAAGAATCCCTAAGTGCTCAGTTGTGCCTTGCCATTGACCATGGAGAAAGGGATCAGCGTCATGGATACAGAGCCCGCTAGAAGGATGACATCTGCAGAAGTCACAGAATACACAGTTCATACAAGAACACACAAAAACCTGGAAGAATAAAATCTAGCCCAAAAAAATCTAACTTTTTATTGGCTTATTATTGGCTTTTAAATGAGGGGAAAAGCTAAAAGTCAAACTAGGGATATTGTTTTAGTCTGATAATGTTGCCTAACCTTAACTTCTTCATTTCCAAACAATTGCCAGTGTCTAGGGCATTGCATACATCCATGTTATTATTACTTAACAACCTGCTTATTAAAATCTCTTAATGCTTGGGCAAAAGTAGACATTCATGTAACATTCCCTAATTAACCAGAAAAACCTTTTTGGAAAGAAATTTCCCAGCTTTGGCTTTGAATACTTGTCAGATTTTGAGGCAGGAGGAGACTAGGTCTGAATCAGTATTTCTGCCTGGAAGTCACGTGACCTCTCTGAGAGATGAATGTGGTTATTGTCGGGCTCCATGTTCTCCACAGCGAAGTATGTACACTTGGCATTCAGATTTTTGTCAGCTTGTTACACTGACAGAAAAAAAATGCAGTGGAATAAAAGACCAGTTTGACATGTTTGCATATTTTCAGCATTTAAAGAGAACTCTGCTTTTCCTGGGGACTGAATGCTCATCTCTGTGACAACACGGAGCATCACAGTCAGCTGGTCAGCTCTCTGGCTCTCATTTTTGTTTCTCCTCATTGCTAATTTTGTTAATTAAATAGTATAAGAAATAAGGACTTTTTTAAAACAGCAAGCAGCATATTTCAAAACTGTTTTCTTTAAACCTAAATAATATTTTCTGACTTGTTAAAAATCATACGTGGAGTGCGTGTGTGTGTTCATGTGTGTACACATGTATGTAAGGCCAGCAGTTGATACTGACTGCCTTTCTCTTTCGATCTTCTGCTTTCTTTTTGAGACAGGTTCCTTCTCTGAGCCTAGGGCTTGTGTGTGTTGTGGATCAAACTCAGGTCCTCATGTTTATAAGGCAAGCATTTATTTCACCAACGGATCCATCTCTCTAGCCCAAACCACTTCTGTCTAGTAAAACCTGCTTACGGAGTAGTCATGGGAGAATGCTTGCTTCTGCTAGGTGGGTCAGCCCTACTTGACCCCATTACTGCAAACACATGGCCCTGTGGGTGCTCATGTCCACACAGATGCTCAAGAATGTGTCGTGGAAAGGAGTTTGAAGCAAAAGTTACCTATTCAAATATTTTGATTTTATACAATTTTATTAAACAACCACCAGATATCAAGATATCACATCTTGAGATAAAATAAAACTCTTCAGCTACAGCTCTCCTTATTTTATGCGTGAGCTAATCCTCTTATCGAACAAGCCAATGCAAGCTTAATCTCATTTGTAATAACAATTGGGAAAGACAGAGTGCCCAGCAGTGCTGGATGGGATGAGGCAGATGAGTGGATGCTCATTTAACCCAGTTAAAGCTGGGTTGCTACCCACTGTTTAATGGTTTCGACAATTTCCATAACATAAATTTAAGAGGCAGATTGCAAGCCCATTCCTAAATGCATGTTTGTGTAGGAAAGAAAAGCTTTGAAGAATATCTCTCCATAGTAACAATAGTTTTCTGAAAAATTATAAACTTTGCTCTTTGTGATCCCAGAATTTTGTAAGATTTCCTATAATTTAGGACGACCTGATAATTTTGATTTTTACCTAATTTATCTAATAATATTATATTTTTGATTTTGTTTTGTTTTCCGAAATAGGATTTCTCTGTATAACAGCCCTAGCTGTTTTGGAACTCACTTTGTAGACCAAGCTGACCTCAAACTCACAGAGTTCACAGAGGCCTGCCTCTGCCTCCTGAGTGCTAGAATTAAAGGGGTACACCACCAAGCCCAGCTCCAAAATTTTACTTGTAATAAAATTATCATTTGATGAATAACTAGCAAGTTTTCAAATAAACATTCAGAATTAGAAGACTATTAGGGGAAAATGAACTTCCTATTTTTCATACTTTTAGCCCATCTACATTAGGTGTAATTATTATATACTAATAATGATAGGTGTTTAACTATATATACATATGTAATGTTATATGAAATCATTGGGTATTTTTTTAATGGCAGATGCTCTGATAAGCCCTGAATGTAAGTTTTCAGGCAAGAACCACAATCACCCCTGCATTACAGTCAGAGACCAAAGTTTTCATCAGATTATTACCCTCCACTAACATAGCTGCCAGGAGAGCCCAGCTTTAAGCCAGAGCTTCTCCCAGCCCCAAGCTCAAATTCTCAGTAATTGCCCTTTTATCTCTTTAGTTTGTAAATGTGGCAGTTTGCTAACAAAAACTTCACCTCTATCCATTTCTTGTCTTCTGCTCCTTATTGTAGAAGTGGCTGTACATTTTATCACACAGAGCGTATTGTATAATAAGTACAAAATGCCCCTCTCTGGTTAGAAAGGACAAGGGCACACTTGGGTTGTGACGGTGTTGTTATTACAAATTCACGCTAGATGATTGCGGTTTTATTTATGTATTTAGGAATATTGAAAGTAAAGAAAATGAGTAAAACATGGAAAAGCATTTGTGTTCCGCTTCCACTCACACTCCCAGTGCAGTTACGTGGAGTCACAAGATGGGATGTGGGAAGGACACTATTCGGGCAGAATCTACACTACTGCTTTTAGGAATCCTACCGTTCTAAGAGATACTGTGGCTTCTGCCCCCAGCAGAAGCATCCGTGAGTGCTGGCATCATATAGGCTCTCAGTGGACTTCTGTTAGGACCACCATCTTGCTATCCCAAACAATTCTCAGACTTTCAGAATGTGTAGTCTAAGTTTGAGAAGTGGGTGATGAGTCCTTTTGGGCCCTTTGCAAGCCTACGGACCTGAGTTCAGATTCTCAGCACCCACACAAAAAGCCAGGTGTGGTAGAGGGTACCTGTAACTCCAGTACTGGATGTGCGGAGGCAAAAACAGGTGATCCTGGGACTTATAAAGCCATTCTGTGAGCTCAAGGCCAGTGAGAGACCCTGCCGCAAACAATAAGGTGGAGAATAATCAAAGAAGACACCTGGTCTCCACAGGCACATACACAGGCTGGTACACCCACATGCTTACATCACGAACACGTGTGTGTGCACGCACAGACATATACACTAAAAAAAATAAATCCTCATATTTCTATTGTCAATACACGGACAGTTCAGCCCCATCTGACAGTGTCTTCTTCATGCACTTCTGAAATCAAGTATAGTTAACATTAACTGATTCATAACAAGAATTATATAACAAAATAAAATTGTCCTCAATATCTGTGGCCAAAGAGTCTTTGATGCACTATTTCAGCCATGTAGATTTGGAAATGCAGGTATCATTGGGACATTGTGGAAGGAGGTGGGTCAGCGATTGTGTAGAAGAATATTTTTGATTGTGTCTGCTCCTGCCTCACACTGATCCTAGTCTGTGCTGTGTGGGCATGAGAGGGAAATCCTGTCACTACAGCGGAGAGCACACAATGGATTTTATTTTTGTGTTTCACTCACACACTGCACAGGGTACATTGTTTTGTGCGAAGAAACGCATATGGGAGCGTGAGAGCTGTTCATAACCCAGCTTTCCTAGTTTGTGTACCCTTCAGTGCATCCCTGAAGGAGTTAATAGTCCAGTAGCGCCCAAAGACTTGTTTACTAAAATCCAGGTGGTATGGATGCTGGCTTTTAAACCTGAGGATCAGTCCCACCCCTTTCGCACTGGCCCTCTGAACATGCTACTTGAACCAGCACATGGTCTTTGTTGGTGTTAGTGCTCCACGTTTATCCCTCTGTTCCTACATTTCTCCTGAATATCTTCAGCTCTTCCATTTATAGTTTGCTGTCCTTCAGATAAAAATTGATAGAAAAAAACTAAGTAATAGAATAGTCTTAGTTTTACATATATGTATTTACATATAATGCATTCATTAACATGAACATGTCAAATGCATGAGCTGATGAATTTTCTTTTTTAATAAAATTGTTATTTTCATTGTGTGTGTCTATATATATATAAACTTTGAAGATGAAA
>NC_022018.1:1298845-1311956 GCF_000317375.1 Microtus ochrogaster | reverse complement strand
AGAGAGAAAGACAGAGACAGAGACAGAGACAGAGAGAGACAGAGATACACACACATTTTATATATATATATATAGAGAGAGAGAGACAGAGAGACAGAGAGAGAGACAGAGAGAGACAGACAGAGAAAGAGACAGAGACAGACAGACAGAGAGAGAGACAGACAGACAGACAGAGACAGACAGAGAGATACACACATTTTATATATATATATATAATATATATAAAGTTGTGTGATATATATGTGTGTGTTGCGTGGTATGTATATATATTATATATACATATTAAGTTGTGTGTGTGCGTATGTGTGGTATATATATAGTATATATAAAGTTATGTTGTGCATATGTGTGGTATGTGTATATATTATGTATTAAGTTGTGTGTGGTATGTATATATATATATATAATATATATTAAATTGTGTGGGGGGGGCTCGTATGCATCTTGACATGAATGTGGAAATCAAGAGACAACTAGGAAAGACCAGTTCTCCCCTCCACCGCATGGATCCCAGGGACTGAACTTGGCAGCGGACCTTTACCTGCTGGGCCATCTTGGCACACACCCCTCCCTGAGTTTTATCTGCTCTATAATCTTGGTTTCGAACCTTCCCACCACCTCATTAAGTTTTTCTGTGTTTGAGAGTGGCTTCTGTTCCAGGTGGGGCTTAGTTATCTTGCCCTAGGGCAGGGGAGTCTGTTTCACTACAGCCTCAGAACAGACTTTCTGAGCTCACTCCCTCTTACTGATGACTAGAAATGGAAGAGAAATTGCTTTATTTTCCTACGTGCATTTCTCTATTGTTTTTTTTTTGTTGGTTTTTTCTAATGTCTCTGTTCCCAAGTGGGAATCCATGGTTTATTAGATCCCTACACTGAATAGTCAGTCACGTAAGGGTCTCTAGGATTTCACGTATAAACTCTTCAGTGCTGTCTCCGAAATACCTGGTACATTACCTGGTTCCAGAATTTATACAGTGTTTGTGTAGAAAAATACTTTTCTCACCCGGAATGCAGCACAAACAAAGTAAAAGTGTGAGTGAATATGAATGTTAGGAAACTCATCTCAACAGCAAATCAGTCATTTCTTTGATATGAAAGCAGATATTTTTGCTTCTTTGCTTCATTGTTTTTCTCCCCTGGGCAAGCATCTGATTCTTGGTTAGTACACAGCTAGCTACACTGCAGTTCAAGTCAGTTCTTCTCAAAGCCATCTGTAGCTACGAACAGTGTTCATAAGTAAAGGCTTTGAAGTTGTATTCAGGGTTGTACACCTTTGCTTTGTTTCTGATCTGGAGTCTGTACCTAAGCCCCCTCGGGAGTAGCATACCCAGTGAGCTTTACCTTCAGGAAGAGTTGCTGAAGGTGCGTACAATGCTATGCGTTCCACCTTGGCCCGTGTATTTACTCCTCTTCGATTTTGCTTTATGAGCACAACAGCAAACTGTCACTATTTGCTGTAAATTGAAGCTTTTAATAACTATGTCTGTTCTACAACATTTGTCAGCTTTGAATATTCTGTCAGGAGAAAATAAAAATAGCAGGGTACTCAGCAGCCGTGACACCAAGGATTTATCTGCTTATGCAGAAGGAAGGTAAAAAGTGTAATCTTGAAGGATGTGCTTTTGGCATTTTTCCTTCAAATAGCGTAAATCTGAATGAACTGACTCTTCCTCAAATATATTTTCTACAAAAAGTTGCCAGAATCAGTGATGGGATAAGTTCCATCATTAGATGCAGAGTCCTTTTAACCCGGCAGACGGAATGAGAAAAGTTGCCTTAGATCGTCGATACAAGCCCCATGGTTTGTTTGACACCCGTGAAAAAGATGTTATATAAATACATAAAAAGAAGCACATAGTTCAGTAGTAAAAATGTTGGTGCATCTAGCATTTAAATTTTTAAACTATTTTACAGTAAAAATTTATGCACACAGGCCATCCTGATATGTGACAATTAAAAATTAATTTATCTAATAAAGATGATTCAAGTAAACCAAATTCCACAGTCTACATATTTGTTTGTATATTGTGTGTATTAGTTATAAATATTAAAACCTTGAGTGAAATATATATTATGAAAAATTCACTGCTTCTCCTTTTTGAGATAAAAAACATTAAGAAAAATTTCCCAGCATCTTTATTGGTGTAGCCTTGTTGTTAGATTAGATCCTGTTCCCAGCCATATAATGTCTCGATTTTCTTTCTATCTCATTGAAGGACTTTCAGCTCAAAAGATAACTTTGCCATTGTCTTTAATAGTCGCAGTGAGGATGTGTGGAGGACCTACTAGGTGCCATGCTTGATAAATGTTCACAATAGTCCAACACTGTTTTAAGTAGGAACAAAAATGTCAAAGGTATCCTTAGCTGTGTAACTACTGAGTGTTCATTTAAACTCTGTCCTTACTGATTAATGAGATCACGTGATCATATCTACCTATTGACACAACTACAAATACAGTTTTAAAGATCCACAGTAAGCTAAAAAGTCTCTACTCTTAGGGCATGCACATACCCTAATGTTTGAATTTTGTTTGATTTTATAGTTATTCCATTCTCCCAGACTGTGCCTGAGGGAAAGAGCGAATTAATTTTTGTCAGAATTAATGAGATCATTGCATATATGTAATTGTACAAAGTACTCTACGACGGTGCTTCTTGCTGATGCGAAAGGCCTGATCCAAGACCTTTTGCAGAGGCTAGGCTATAGGATGCATTTTGTCTTCTTTTGTTTTTCTAAACAAAACTCCTGATGTGATATTGCCATCCACTTTTGACAAATTGAGAACTTACTTTGCTACTGTATATTAATAGTTAAAAAAAATCCTAAATCTCCTTATGTCTCAGAAAATCTTACTCCAGGCAAGACTAGAAGAGTAATTTCTAATAAAATTGGGATACTAAGAATTCATGAAAGCAATTGGGCATGCTCTGTTTGCAGAGACTGTTTACATGGAGTTTTGTGAAGAACTATGCTCTGTCTAACCTAGGACTCCACTCCGGCAGGTTCCTATCTTGACTTGCCGAATAGCAGCAACAAGGCAGCTGAATTCATTTTCTTTAAATTCTGTGTCTCATATAGGGGAGCTAAGGTTGTTTTCTGTTAATGTGTCTTTTGTAGCTCTGATTTGAGTAGCACTTAGGATTTACAGAACTATATCTTTCAGGCACAATAGCTTCTTTGTAAAACGCTGATAAGATTCTCCTCTTTGAATGTGCTTTTCATTTTTAATTTTGTTAATTGATTTGGAGAAGGAAGTCATCCAAGTTGTTTGTGTACAGAAAAAGTAAGATGCATATCTCAGAAGGAGAGTAATTTAATTCTAAGTCAGCTGAACGCGCATCTTCGAGCCTCACAAGGGCCCCTTCTAATCTGAATTTTCTTAGGATACTTGCTTGCTTGTAATAAAAGGGGGTGAAAAGCCTTTTTAGGTTTTAATCTGCACTGATGTTCCAGAAATAAATTAAAAATAAAGATGAGGTTGTTTAAATCTTTGTTCATAAAATTCTCATTTTTTTTTTTGGAAGAAAGATTTAAATGCCTTTCCTTTACCTGTCTAAACATCTCAGACAAATTATTTTCTAAAACATCCATTGGGACAAGGAATATGAATCTTGTATATGACAAGAGTCTCTTAGTGGGAGAATGAGAAATTGTGTGTCATAACTACAGGCAAATTATTTAATATCCTTCAGCTCCCTGTTCTTAATAGGTTAAGCAATGCTAAGAGTTAAAAACCAGTCTTGGTTTTCAGCAGTGCCGTGTGAGTTACAGAAACGCTTTGTTCCCAACCCTCTGAATGTATTCCAGGTACATTTCATTCTTTGGAAGGCAACGATTTGAAGTAAAAGAATGAACAACTGAATTTGCCATTTAATTTCAGAAAAATGAATTTTTGGTCTTTGTGTCAGCCATCTGTTTACCTCACTCCTTCGCTATGGCTCCCTCTGCTTCCCAGGGCAAGCTCGAGGCTCAGCCAAGGGGAGACTTCAGGTGTGCACAGCTGTATCTGCAGTGTGCAGACTCGTAACAAGATCTCGGGCTGATCAAAGGAACGAGGTGCGACACCTGTGTGTCCAGAAGTCAGCACACTAGGTTCTGATACAACGCCGATTTAACTGACTTGCCTGCCTCAGTTTCCCTAAAGTGGACAGTCTTTGACAATGTTAAGGAGAAGTGACTCAGAGCAGCACCATATAGAAGTAGGCAGCTCCTTCCATTCCCATTCCTGCCTGTGTGTAAACTCATGGGTCAGTGTGCTGATTTTAGTAGCCCTCTTTTTTGTTTCCAACATAATATTTGTATTGATTATATGATAGTTTCATACAATACACGCTGATCACACTCACTTCCCCATTCTCCCAGGTCTACCCCACCCCCAAACTTTGAGACCTCTCTCCACCCCGCAAGAAAAAAAAAATCCAATTTGTTTTGTATATACTCACTCACTGGAAGATAGTCAAGCATCCAGTGGCCAGCCCCTAAAAAAAAGCTGAGTCCTTCCCCATCCCCACCAGAAGCCATCAGCACCACCCTGCAGCTTCCTTATCACAATATTTAAGAGCTCTCTTCAATTGCTTCCTGTCTAGATTGTTTTCTTTGGGCAGGTCGGTGTTGGGGGAGGGGGTGATAATGGAGGCCTTCTTTGTCTCTTATTCTCAACTGTGAGTCTGCAACCATTCTTACCACCACAAAAGATTTGTGGATTAGCACTTCAGTTCTTTTCATGACCTGATGTGGTTATAGCATGTTTCATTTATCTACTCATAATTGATGGGTATTATTATAATTGTGAGTAATATTAAACTTGTGTACAAGTGTTTCGGTAGACATGTTTTTATTTATCTTGGGTGTGTACCTAAAGGTATAATGCTGGCTTTTATGTCTAGGTGGGTATACAATATACTAGGTGTGTGTATATATGTTTATATACATATATGTTCATATGGGTGTACCCATGTAGGAGCATTGCATGGGTGCATATATGTAGAGGCTAGAGGTTGACCTCTGATGTCTTCCCCTGTAGCTCTTCATGTTAGTTTTTGAGGCAGGGTCTCTGAACCTGGAGCTCAGTAACTGTCAATGTTAGTTTGACAGGGAGCCCCCAGGTATCCTCCTGTCTTGTTTCTGGGGTACAGAGACGTAGATGCATGCCTCCACACTTAGCTTTTTAGATGGGTGCTAAGAGTCTAAAATCAGCTCTTCATGCTTTCTGAGCAAGCATTTTATCTACTGAGCCACTTTTCCCTGCCCCCACTAGCTCATTTAAATTATAGCCATATAGGTGGTATAACATCTCAGTGTGGTTTTGACGCGCGTTTCCCTAACAGCACCAATGTGATACATCTTTTCAACCTGCACACTCATGTGTTCTGAGAACCATATATGGCATTTTACATACAAATGGTCACTATTATAGTACCTTTGGATACAGATATTCAGAAGGATCAAGTAATATGTCATGTCTCTAGTAACCTCTGGATCTGGAAAAGGTTTTGAGTCATACCCCTGTGACACGCGGAGTGCAGGAAACAACGACATATTGAATGTACTTAGTGCAGTCTTTGGGGTGCTGGGAAGAAAGTGTCTGGTGGAGCCCTGGAACTTAAAGGTGTAAGTGTTTGATTCTGCTAAAGAGCAGGAGACTGACGAGGGGGAAAGCAGTGCCTGCGGAAGCCTTGACTCTTGTGCAGTTACCGCTCAGCCTTTGAACCTTACGTGGGACTTAAGGATAAAAAGACATGACTCCTCGCATAGCCCTTCCCGAGAGGTAGGTACTGCTTCAGGCCAGCACAGCATTCTTGACCGAGTGTCTTTCAACTTCCTTTACTTCCCCATCTGGGAAACATGAGCATCATGCAATAAAACCCAGGAGAAGAACTAGACTCTTAGCTGCTGTGTTTTTAATTGTGGTATGGTTTAATTTTGAATGCATGTATCTCCCTCCCCTTCTCCCACCCTTTTTTCGCCAGCTTTATATCTGAGTGGAAAATCCTGTTTGACAAAAAAGTTTAATTTAGCATCTTCAGCTTATAAAATATGAAGTGACTTTCGTAGCTCTTGACAAAAATACATGAAAGAGAATCTTCTTTGAAAAAAAGTATTATTGCTGTTTGCCTGCAATGAGATGTTTTGATAATCAAGGGTTTAAAAAACACAATTATTATCTTTTCTTTTCCTAGTGTCTTTTCTGATAACTTTACAGAAAAATGCTGTCTTCTATGAAGCATGCTAACTAAACCGCCTTCCATACTAACTAAATCTTTGCTCAGCCCCGCCGCCACTCTCGGACTCTGCAGGACTGCCCCTCAGAGATGGAGAGTGGACATGACTTGTGACAAGTCTGAGTAGCCCAGAGCTTTATTTACGCTTCCTGGCTTTGCAACCCTGACATGATGATTTGGAAAACCATGTAACGTGATTCTTCCCTTATAGGCTGTGGCATTTGGTGGCTTAAGGAAACACAGATGTGTGTCTCGAAGCGTCTGCAATACCCACAGCTGCTTCTTCCTGAGACAACTGAAGAAGAGCACTAGAAAATCGAGGCTGTTAAATATTGTCTTGAGTTTTATTTTTCGTAGTTAAAACTGGGTCGGAATACAGGATTTTCCGAAATGCTCTCGTGAGAAAAGTCGGCTCTCATCATTCACCCAGAAATAATCAGTGCTCAGGTGTGTCTTCTGGTGTTTTCTTCAGTACAGTGTGACCTACCATAGTTCATAATGCGTGTTTCCAGAGATTCCTGTTAGTAATGGCATTGGAACTTCCATCTTCCTACCTGCTGTGTCTCCATATTGTTCACTTGGGCATTCCTTTTCTTTTTCTTCTTTATGAAGCTCCATTGGCATGCAAAAGCTGTGCATGACCATTAATGTGCCGACTTCAGACACCCGCAAAGTCTGCCTTAGACCCTAAACCAACCTCCTCTTAACTGTAACCTCTTCCTTCTTGATATGGAACATCTGTGAGCACTTGCACGTCCTTGCACTGCTACGGTATGTTGCTAGTCCAATAATGTGAACTTGAAACTATAAAGAAAAAAGAAGAAAGAGCAATGGAGGACTGGCAACATGGCTGCATGGGTAAGGGTTACTTCCTACACAAGCATAAAGGTCTGAGTTCGAATCCCTAGCGCTGATATTAGAAGCCAGGCATGCCTGCTCATGGGACTATAGCCTCGGTGCTGTAGTAGGTGGGGATGGGAGAATGTGCATTCTCTGGAACTCTCTGGACACCTGGCTAGCTCCCAGGTTTGTGAGTGACCCTGCCTCAAGGGAATAGATCTGAGGCCGGGCGGTGGTGGCACACGCCTTTAATCCCAGCGCTCTGGAGGCAGAGGCAGGCGGATCTCTGTGAGTTCGAGGCCACTGGTCTACAGATCGAGTTCCAGGACAGGAACAAAAGCTACGGAGAAACCCTGTCTCGAAAAACCAAAAAAAAAAAAAAAAATACCCAAGGGAATAGATCTGGACACCCGACATCTTCCTCTGACCACTTTCCTCATGCATAGGTCTATATGCCTGCACACACATATGCACATCATGCATCACATGCCAAATTATTTGATTAACAAAGAGACTATATATAAAGTACACAGCGAAGTCCCAGGCATCTGGTAAACATTGGTTGTATAACTTTTGATTACTTTTTTTTTATCTACTTAGTAGAAGGGGGCATTTAAAGGAAGGTCCACTAAAATGCCAAGAAACATTTTCATTGAGGCAACACATCACCTTTAAATCATGGGCTTCCCAGTTGGAGAAGTGGTTCATCAGTTAAGAGGGTTTGTTTCTTTGAAACCTGAGTTCAATTCCCGGCCCCTCTGTGAGGTGACTCCAACTCCAGGAGACTTGACACCTTTTCTGACCTCCAGGGTGGACACTATTCACTTCTACACACTCCCCTGCATAGATACACACACATACATATAACTAAAAATGAAATTATTGTTAAACACACAGATACCCTATATGTCATTAATTGGTAAGTTGTCCATTATTAGGGCACATAGCAGTGAGTGACCTGCTGGTAATAATCACCCTGCCTGACAGAATTTGGCAGGTGTCACTTGACCGGAGGGCTTGTTATTGGATTTTCACATTTTGACTTTGTTATAGTCATAAAATGTTAGTTTTATATGGTGTAGATTAGGAGGCTGAGGTGCGGAAGAGGTGACCGTCTTTCTCAGAGTGATATAGTCAATGAAGATGGTTCTGTGTGGTACCACGTATATCTGGACCACTTTAAGTTGTTGAGTAGGAACAAATACGATACAAAAGTTGTCATTTCAATTCTTGGACGAAGAAAGGGTTTATGAGTTTGCTTTCTATTTCTTTGATCAAACTCCATGACTAAAAGCAACTTAGGAAGGAAAGGATTTATTTGGCTTACACTTCCTAATCTCAGTCCATCATTGAGGGAAGCCAGGATAGGAGCTGAAGGAGAGGCCATGGAGGAGCATTGCTCACTGAATTGACCACCTGCCCAGGGTTGGCACTGCCTGTAGTGGGCTGCCCCCCACAGCAATCATCAATCAAGAAAACTCCCCCCATAGACTTGCCTATAGGCCAGTCTGATAGAGGCAGTCACTCAATTAAGGTTCCCTCTTCCTAGATGATTCTATCTTGTGTTAAGTTTACAAACAAAATAGCTAGCACAATTAGCAAGATAATAAGAGTCCCCTACATCTTTGTTCCTAGCTGGATTTATGAAGCTTTTGCCCACAAAGTGCTAAGCTCCCTAGTTTAATACATATTTAGTATCTAACTGTTATTCATATATACGAAATTTTGTATGTCTCTGTGTGTGGCATGTGTGCACATATGTGTGCGTGTTCTCAGGTCTGTGCAGCTCTGTGCAGGTGTCTGTGCACATGGGCACATGGAGGCTGCATGTCATGCGCCTTCTTTATTGAGGCAGTGTGTCTTGCTGAACCTGTGGCTTTCTGTTTTGACTAGTCTAGCTCTCCACCTTGCTTGAGGGAATTTCTCTCTCTGCCTCCCACGTGCTGGGATTGCAGATGGCCTGCCATCCCCTCCTAGATTTTATGTCAGTTCAGAGGTGCCAAACTCCAGCCCTCACACTTGGCCTGCTAACACTCTAATTGCTAAGTCATCTCTTCTCGATCTGTAAAATAATGTTTAACTCTTCAGGTGTCCATTAGAAATCTGCACTGTGTATGTGTGTGACTGTGCTTGTGCATGTGTGTGGGTGTTTTCATCATGTGTGTGCATATGTATGTGTTTTTAGGGTTTCCCTGTGTAGCCTAAGATGGCTTTAAACTTGAGTTCTTCTTGTCCCTGCCTCTCCGGCGCTGGGATTTCAGTTGTGCATCTTCATGCCTCGTTTGAGAAATCAGCTCTTGACATGTGACTTTGACACAGTGCTGTTGATTCTCTTCTCAGCAGCAGATTCCATCTGCTAGTCTGTTCTAGAAATCATCATTTCTGTGCTTGACCTTGTCCAGACAGATCTTCTGAGTCCTCATGGCTGGGCATTATTGGAATGACTTCAGTGTGCACTGTGGTTCTTACATACCTAGTTCTCTATAGCTCTGCGGCTATCCTTGAGTGGATTCTATCCTTCACAAAACTGTGAGTTCCCATAAATCCCTTTGTTATATAAAAACCTAATTATTCTGTTGTCTGATGAGTAGACTAAGCAATAGGCATTTACACTTCTCAGAAAGGACTTTCTTACATTTCACTTCTTCAAATTAACAATTTCATTGTAAATATTGAGGACTCCTTATTTAAAGAGTAGGCATGGAATTGTACTATATATGAATTCTATACCAGACTATAAAAATGGGAAATGGGCATAAAAATTTGAAATCTTGAGAAATGATCAAGAATTCTGTATAAAATTGAAATAGAGCATTTAGAATAATCTTGTTCATTGAAATGACTCGCCTTTGGCAGCAGGTTAAACAGCAGTAGTCTGTTATCACAGTTCTTTTGAGAATATTATAAATTGCATTTCAAGAATAATGCTATAAATTACACATAGCTTTGATGTCCTTCTCAAGCCAAGAATAATATTTCTGTGTTTATTTTCTACGTGAAAATATGCCATCCAGGACATAATTAATGGCTGGAAATTTTAAGACAAAAGAAAGGGGCTCATGCCTCGGTGTGCAGTTGTCAGTGTGTGAAAAATTATTGACCAAAAAGATTAGAGACCCAAATCCTAACACTGGAATGGATTCCTCTAGTTAACCAGAGTCCACTGTCCGAGGCAGGCATGGGTACATTTTCTGTCTCTATAATGCCCCCCTTGGATTTTACAGACAACACTTTATTCTTTTGTGATGTCTCTAAGCTATTGAGTTTAGTTTCTGAAGTTTTAAAAACATGCCCCCTCCCTTCTTTCTGTGCCTTTTTTTGTTCATCTCACTGCTTAAAGTGACAGTGGATATGTATATAATTCTCCATCACCACTTAAAATATTAGGTGATAAAGAAAATAAAAATTTTACTCTAATCTGGCAGATGCTGCGATCCATTATTCCCCTTCCCATATCCAAGGAAACTCAAGGCCAGGCTGTTGCTACAAATCTGTGAAGTCAACTTTACAAAGTTAGCTGTGCCTCAGGTTGTCTGCAGGGGAAGAAGTCATTCATACTGAATTTCAGACCTAGAAGCCAACATGCCAAGGATGTGTTCCCTGTCGAACCTTGGCCATGTGGACCAAATTTGTGAGCCGTATTCTGCCCAGCTCTAAAGTGCGGTCACCCACCTCCCTCACATCCCATTCTGTTCTAAGAAATGGTCCCTCTGCCTGTCCTTCCTGCCTTCCCTTAGATGAGGAAGAGGGTCAGTCTCACCACCTCCCCTGCACACCTTCCCCTGGGTGCAGGAAATTGGTCAGTTATCAAATCACATGTGGCTTTCACTGGCTCAGGGCTCAGATCCATGGGTACAGGTGTCTGTAGCACAAGTTTACGGATTAGCCAGACTTTCGTGGTTGGAAGATGGCTCAGTGAAGAAAATTCCTGTTATACAAATGTGAGAACCTCAGTTCAGATTCCCGGAACCTGCATACAAACCAGACATGGTGCTAGTCCCAGAACATGTGACAATCCCAGAACATGTCTGTATTTCCAGAACATCTCCAGGACATGGTAGTACATGTCTGTAATCCCAGGACAATGGTAATTCATGTCTGTAATCCCAGGACATGGTAATTCATGTCTGTAATCCCAGGACATGGTAATTCATGTCTGTAATCCCAGAACAACTCCAGGGAGATGGGCGATAGAGACAAGAGAATTCCCAGAAGCCTGCCAACAGCCTGATGTACACAGCAGCGATGAGATCATGTTCATACATGGTGGAAAAGTGAGTACTGATACCCGAAGTAGTCCTCTGACCTCCACATGTGGGCAGTGATGTGTACACACACATTTACACATCTGCACATGTGCACACACAGGAAATTTGGCATTGAAAAGAAAGTACCTGGGCCTTTGTATCAACAGCCTTACTCTGAGAAGCAGGGACTTGTACTCATAATGGGAATCTGACAGAATTTAAGAGAACTTGGTCTTTGTCTAGCCCACCCCACATCCTTGCTTTATGGTTGCACTGATAAAGGTGACCGGTACCATCTATAGGAGAGTGTGGTTATGAGTATGGGTGCAGCTTTTTCAAATTCTGTGAAGCTACTTTTGAGGTGAGCCTGACAACCTCAACCATTAGCTGGTGCTGGTAATCCCATCCGGTCACCACCCTTCTGTGGGTGTGGGAGCCCAATGTTCATGATGGCCGTGGTGGAAGGCTAGAAGCCCTCTTGCCTCTTGTTAATACTTGGATTCTCTGGCTCCAGCACTGACTGTGCACCTATTTCTGCCCTGTGATCCAAGGCTGCTTGAAGACACACATGTTCTATGCTATATGAGTATACGTTGCAGTAAGAGACACATCTTATTGAATAGACTCAAAAGTAAGTATAGTCTGTGACCCATAGTGTCATGGAGGTTTTTTGTGAACTTGCTAGAGCAATCTGAGAAGAAGGGAGCTCAATCAAGAAAATATCTCCACCAGTTTGGCATGTGGGCAAATTTGTGGAGCCTTTCGTTTGTAATGATTGGCATTAGTGGTCCCCAGCCCACTCTGGATGGTGACACCCATAGGAAGGTAGTCCTGGGCTATATAAGAGTGCAAACAATGATTCATGGGGAACAAACCATTAAGCAGTATTCCTCTATGGCCTCCGCTTTCGTTTCCTGTCTCCGGGTTCCTCCCTTGAGTTCCTGTCCTGACTTCACATTAGGATAGGCTCTGATTAGGATGGGTAAGCTAAACCCTTTCCTCCCCAAGTTATTTTTGGTCATGGTGTTTTTTTTTTCAGCAACAGAGAGCAAAGTAAGCCCCACAGTGAATTTGGGGAAAGAGGGGTAGGTACATTGTGCCATGACATCATCACAGGAAAGCAAAGCTCCGAAGAACAGCCAGAGCTAACCTCATGAAGCAAAGAGCGGTAAGCAGTGTCAAGGATTGAGCCTGGAAAGGGTTTCCAGAGGAAAAAGACTTGCATGCAGAGTTCTTGTGACAGCACACAGCAAGGCCTGGGGAGAGGATGTTGAAAGAGCTGCGGTGGGCTGCGTTCCCACCCAGATCCGCATGGCTAGCTTTACCCGAAATAATTACACAGAAACTGTATTCTTTTAAACACTGCTTGGCCCATTATATCTAGTTTTTTCTTGGCTAACTCTCGCACCTGGACTACCCCATTTCTAATAATCTATGTAGCCCAAGAGCTGGCTTACCAGGAATGAACTTAACCTGTGTCTGCCTGGAGTGGGAGAATCATGGCGATGCCTTGACTCAGCTTCTTTCTCCAAGCATTTTGTTCTGTTTACTCCACCTACCTAAGGGTGGGCCTATCAAATGGGCCTAGCAGTTTCTTTATTGCTTAACCAATGAAATCAACAGATTGATATATGACACTCCCACATCACTTCCCCTTTTTCTGTTTAAACAAAAAAAAGGAAGGCTTTAACTTTAACATAGTAAAATTACATATAGCAAAACAGTTATCAAGCAAGAATAACAGTTACAATATTTATATCTACTTTATCCTTTATCATAACAATGGAAAACTATAACTA
>NC_022018.1:1237515-1297226 GCF_000317375.1 Microtus ochrogaster | reverse complement strand
TTGGTGCCCCTGAGCTGAGCACAGTTCCAGGCACACAGCAAGTCCACATTGGAGCCACACTCAGCAGTTTAATTTTGAGACTGAGCGTGCAGCACAGAAACTCTTTCTATCCAAGTTACAATCAAGTCTGACAGGCAGAGCACTGCGCAGTCTGAAAACACGTCTCTTCCGCCATGCTCTTCCGCCTGCCTAAGCCTGATTCTGCAGTCTGCCCAGGTGCAGGTGGGGAGTGCTGAGCCATCGGCACGGTCTTGGAGCATTCTCCTTCCAATCCCAAGCAGGAACACAAACATAAGGAGCTGCGGTGGGCTGCATTCCCACCCAGCTCCGCACGGCTTTACCCAAAATAATTACACGGAAACTGTATTCGTTTAAACACCACTTGGCCCATTATATCTAGCCTTTTCTCGGCTAACTCTCGCACCTGGACTACCCCATTTCTAATAATCTATGTAGCCCAAGAGCTGGCTTACCAGGAATAATCTTAACCTGCGTCTGCCTGGAGTGGGAGAATCATGGCGACACCTTGACTTAGCTTCTTTCTCCAAGCATTTTGTTCTGTTTACTCCACTCATCTAAGGGTGGGCCTATCAAATGGGCCTAGCAGTTTCTTTATTGCTTAACCAATGAAATCAACAGATTGATATATGACACTCCCACATCAAGAGGATGCTTGTGCATGGACTAAGGGACTTGGTTCCAGAGTCACGGTGCTGGGCAGAGGCCATGTCTTCCAGGTGCCAATGGCTGGCAAGGAATTTTTGTCCTTTAGTGGCAAGTGTGGGAGGACATGGGTATATGACCAGGTTAACTTCCTTTGTTTAAAATTTATTTTTATTTTATTAGTGTTTTGCCTATATGTATGTCTGTGTGAGGGGGTTGAATCCTGAAGTTATAGACAGTTGTGAACTGCCATGTAGGTGCTGGGAATTGAACTCAGGTCCTCTGGAAGAGCAGTCACTGCTTTTAACCACTGAGCCATCTTTCCAGTCCCTCAGATTAACTTTCTTGAAAGACTATTATTAGACTACATATATAGTGTAGAATTGGAGCTATCAGCTGACTGGCTCTTCCGGGATGCCAGTGAGAGTGTGGATTTGCTTAGAGAAAAGGCGGGGAAGAGGGTAAAGAACTGGCCAGCCTACTGAAGATTCACATACACGGTGCTCAGATAGCCAGTGAAATGCCAAGAATTATTTTCTGGAGATAGGGGTGGGTGGTGCCATACCAAGGAAGGTAAATACGATCCAAAATTAAAGGTTCCAAAGAGGTCAGGCAGATGGCTAAGTTCATTAAAGTGCTTGCTGAATAAACACAAGGACCTGTCTTTGATCCGAGAGTTCACAAGCTACAGTGTATGCTTATTGTCCCTGGGCTGGGAAGCAGAGACAGGCAGGTTTCTGCAACTCTCTGGTGGCCAGCCAGTCTAACCCAGCAATGACCTCCATGTTCCATGAGAGATCCTGTCTCAAAATCTCAGAGGGAGACTGACTGAGGAGGTCACCTGATGTCCACCCCTGTCCTCCACATGTAGGAACACAAATGTGTACACACACGTAGGAATACAAACTCAAAAGTTCACCTCAAAATGTGCGGAGTTCAGAGTGCATACGTTTTCCCCTCTTTGCCTGTTTCCCCTCACTCCCTCTCTCTCTCCTTCCTTTGCCCTTTGTCTGATTCTCCTAACTTTGGTTCGCCTCAAACAGAAGGCTGTGGGTGTTTTTAAAGTAACTTTGGTCTATAACTTTTAGCCCGGTGCTCCATTGGCTCCCATTAATGTGAAGTGAGGGTATTAAACCTTTCTAAAATATATTATCTCATTGATATTAAAAACCTACAACTTCTGAGCTCTATTCTCAGCTGGCTGTTGAGATAAAACATGAGCTGACTGAGTTTCTTCTGGGTGCCGAGCCAAGTGTCCACATGAGCTGTAGTGCTTCCATAAATAATATTTCCATAAATATGTCCAGGCACAGATAGGTAGATGCAACAGGAAGGGCCCGAACAAATCCTGAGGATGCCAGTATTGTCACAGAGTCTCCATGTAGAATGAAGTTGTATGACAGAGTGTTTCCCTGGCGATTTGGCTGCAGATGAAAGTGTCTTCGGCAATAAAATTCTGTGCTTAAGTCTGAGCCCTGGGCACTCATCAGTCAGCACCTGACACATCAAGGATCCTCTTCGCGGGATTAGTTAATATGTTGGCAGAAATATGGGAAGACATTGTTATTCCCCTCAGTTTCAGTGCATGGATTTCCCCACACACACACCTTTAAAAGCATTGGTTTTACTAAAATACTTTGCAGCCCGCAAATTCATTGCTAATCAATAGGATTAGAACAGAGATGAAGTTTGCTATTGCAGGGGTCTTCTCCATCACCAATACTAGAACACACGTGACAGTAACAAGCGTTTGAAAAGCCTTTGGGGGAAATTTAAAAGTTGGTAAGGCAATTAGTGATGAGGCCAGCGGTAATTATTATAGTAACTGGATGAAATGCTTATAGCTTTATGGATTATTATTTGACATTATTATTTAACAGGTCAGAGTCTCATATGACTTTAATCACTCTTCGTATTTAGGCACACCTTTATTAGCAATGGTGTTTTATAACTTAATAATTTTTCCATAATGAGTTCAGAAGTTCCATTTGCATGATCTCAAAGAAATAAAGTACCCCACCCATTACTGCTCAGCAGCGGGGGCTGTCACTCAGGAGTCCAAGCAGAGAAGTGTCTGAGATCATTTTGCATTTAAAGACACTGATGATAATGACATCATTTTACACTGCATTTTCTTATTTTCGGTAGTGCCAAGCCTGGATTTCACAAAGTCCCAGAGAAAACAGGAGGGACCATGAATCACAAGAATTTCACACATTTAATAAGCCTGAATTATCCAGTGAAGTCCACGTCCATTTGTTAAGTTGTAAAAGCCATCGGTTGCTGAAGCTGACGCTGGCTTGTCCTCTGTCCTTTCCCCTCCCTTCCCTGCATGTCAAGAGCTATTACGTTGGCTGGTTTGAACCGTGTGGATTTTAGTGTCATGTCGTATGCTTTAGCTTGATGTTTGCACAGCTCCCATGCATCCTCACCTCTGGGCATCCATTTCCATTTCAGGGAATGTGGTCTCACCCCACTCCCACATGACCTCCCCTAGAACTGTGTGTGAGAACACCCCCAGCCCCTGCCCTCGCGTGGAAAATGAAACTAACATGCAAAGCTTGACGGCTCTGCCGCACCTACCGCGCTAGTTCGTACTTGCCGTTTTCATAAAAGCTTTATTTTAAATCACAGGCCCACTGGGGCCTCAGTTCTGCGAAGCCTTCTGAGGCCATGATATCATTCCAGAGAAAAATCAGGGCAGGGTGATCTACATAAGACTCATGGAGGTTAACAGGCAGGAAGTCAAACCAAACAAAAATAAAGAAGGAAAATGTTAGTTCAGAAGGCCCACAAAGCCCCAGTTAGGCCGTTTTATGATATGCAGGAGCTCCCCAGGGGAGGGGTCCAGCTCTCTGCAATTCCCAAACATTATAGACCAAAGAACCCTCTGTGGAAGAACATGTAAAGATGATAAATATGCAAACACGAATTGAAATATATAACGTAGACTGAACAGTAGGTAATCCCACAGCTGTGGCTACCACACAGACTTTATCAGGGTAGCAGCAATCATATGCTGAAAAGATTTACAAGTTGTAAAGTACCACACACATGTCAGAGGTAGGCTTCCGTTCTTTTGTTCTTTTTTGTTTTGTTTTTTGGGGGGGTTTTTTTGTTTGTTTGGTTGGTTGGTTGGTTTGGTTTTGGTTTTGGAAACAGACAATGGTTGCTCAGTGGGGGCATCTGGACACAGTTCTTTCTGTTGCTTTCATCTTCCTGTTCTCTCCTCTACCAGGAAAAACACTTTTTTCTTTGTCTTCCTTTTCTTTCTTAATGTTTGCTTGTTTGTTTCTTTTTAAAGTATATGTGCTAATTGCAGAAATGCAGTCTGACCTGAGTTCTCATTTCAGTACTTTCACTGGTTGCTTCTGCTTTGTCTTAAAAGTGGTGTGTGTGTGTGTGTGTGTGTGTGTGTGTGTGTGTGTGTGTGTGTGTGTGTGTGCATGTGTGTGTAAGCTAGGAGGTGATGCTGGATAGCGTCCCCACTTCCTCCTGCTGTTTTCTGAGATAGGGTTTCTCTCTAAACCTGGATCTTGCCGTTCAGCCAGACTGACTGACTGACCTGAGGATAGGCCTGTTCCATCCCTCTAGGACTGGGGTTACAGGCTCATGTCTCCCATGCCTGGCTTTTTACATGGGTCTGAGGGATCTGAACTCGCTTCATAATGAGCCTGTTAAGCGCTGCACCATTTCCCCAGCCCTGTTTGTGCTGTCTTCTAGATGCTTAGTATCAGTTATTACAATAGCCAAAGTAGGGTTTTCAATATTTTAATGTAACCCAATAGTTCACCTATATGTTTGCTGTTTTCTAAAGCAATCTAGCCTGTTAACTAAAAGCCACTGGGGAGCCATGGTCACACAGATAATAACCGCCACACCCCCTAGTAACCTCTTCATTTCTCTCCATAGCTAGGTCATGATCATAGTAACATTCACAAATTTTGCCTGAATGAACAGTTTTGGGCGCCATAAAGTGCTGTTCTTATTTCATACAGAATCAAGATGGAATTTGCACATGATTTGATTGAGCACTTTCAGTTCTGCTTCTGGTTTCTGTGAGATAATCTGTGGGTATTGTAATGTACCTATAACGTTTGGGTGCAAGAAATCAAAGGAACCTGTTGCTTAAGTTCTGCTTAGTAGTAAAGCAATTGCCTAGCATGTGTGAGGCCCTGGGTTCCATCCTTAGCACTTGGGCTGAGGGTGAATGGGGAGAGAGGGAGATATTAATAAAAAGGCCAGTGTTCCTCCATCGTTCATTTGTCCAGTGCCTGTGGTACCCATTCTTCCTCGTGGAAATAGCAAGGAATGTAAAACAGTTCTTGTAATCACAAAGAGTAAATCCTACTGGGGAGGAAGAATAAATGGATGCAGGCATGCTATGCAGGATGGTGGTAAAGGTGGGGGGAGGAATGGTAGTGAGCACGTGACAATGGGGAAGGCCTTGAATACCTGAAGGGCATGCAGTAACTTTAGAGGAAGGGTGCTTCCAGCCTGAGGGGTCAACAAGTGCTCCCAGCCAAGGAGAAGCAGGCACCCACAGAGGGAACTCTGGGGCAGTGTGGAAAGGAGCTCAAACAGCACAGAACAGGACACAGAGGTCTCTTACGCCACTGTGAAGATCTTGGCTACTAACCACAAAGAGTCAGGAAGCAATTCTCATATTTTGAGGAGAGTAGCTACCTTCTATCTTTAAATTTAAAAAAAAAATCTCTTTTACAAGCAGGGAAAGAGAGAAAACAAATCGGAAAGATTTGCAGTAGTCTAGGCAGGAGTGGCAGCTGCAGGAATGAGACTTGACGTGCTAGGCGTGCGTTTGAAGGGGAGGCTGACAGAATCTGCCAGTGGGTTCAGTGTGGGCTGGGAGAGGGGGACAGGAGTCAGGGATGACTTTGCACACTGTGTGAACAATTTTCAGACTGAAGTAGGCCTTGCTAAAAAGGGGGCTTCTGGGAGAGAAACAGATTTGAAGGAGGGGGCAGCAAGAAGTGGTTAAGGGTGAGCTGCCTCCAGACATCCAAGTGGAGATGCTCTGTAGGCGGGTGGCTGCAGGAGCCTGGAGGCGGGCTTGAGATCTTGGCTGGGGATTGAGACATGTTGGTTGCTAGTCATGAATCTGGAGGAGACCGTGTAAGGAATGAGTGTAAAGACAAGACCGTCACACACCGAGTCCCCAGGCACCATAGAGAGGAGAGAGACTGGCACAAGAAACACAGGAGGAGCTGCTAGGGAGAAAAGTCAGAGCAGCAGAACGTGTGTTCCGAAAGCCAGTGGAATCCAGGACTTCCAGAATGTGGACACAGTCGCTCTCGGTGATCAGAGAGAACTGAGATCAAGAGATAGCCTTTGGAATTAGGGATGCAGAAGTCTCACTGAAGCCCAGATGTGGCTTTGGTGAGGACATGCCGGCTTAGTTGGGATAGGTTTAGGGCTGCTCAACAAATGGCAGTCGCTGGAGGAGGATACGAAGTGTTTCCCATGGCAGCGGTATAGTGAATCTGTGTGAACGTAGGTGTCCAGCTGAGAGGAAATCAAATGAATTCTGTGGGACACGGGACAGTTATCCCCAGGCTAGCCTCAGATTCCTGAGCTCAGATGATTTTCCTGCCTCAGCACTGAATGTGGCTGGGACTCCAGGCACATACCCTCCTGCCTGGTGAACGGGCTAGCATCCGTTCTAGCAAAGGTGCTTCCCTTGGCCTCTGAAACTCATCCCAAGCTAAAGAGAAGATGGTGGCAGCACTGGAACCGCATGCAGATCTGTAGACTAGTATATGGACTGGGTGAAAGTTTCCTTTCAGAGCTCGGTGTTTAAACCTGTGAGGTGGCTTTTTTTTTCCTGCTGCTGAGTGGAACCAGGAGTCCTTGTTACATCTGAACTACACCGACAGCCATTAGTATTCAGGAAAATAGGATTCATGGCTAGAGACCGAATGGAGAACGGAGCAGGAAATACAGTATAAGAAAAGTCTTTAACTGGCTAGCAGAGAGAGGCAAGGGGAGAGAGACAGAAACTATGGATGTAGAAGCTGAAGAAGCGTTATAGGACAGTAAAGAGCACCAAGGCTCTTGATGATAATCCAAGCAAGTCCTCTCTTATTCCTGCACCCAGAAAAGCTACCCAGGGTATTCACAACAGCACCCACCTTCCACTGTTAAATACAGCACAGGGTGTGCATCTACTGCCCTGTCCCTGGTCGTGACTGTTGCTTTCAGCTGAAGGATATTATAGACGGAGCTTCTGTGGGTAATCTTTTTATGGATGTGCGTTTTCTGAACTATTTGTTCTGCATAAGTAACCAGGCAAAGGCTTCACTCTGGTGGCTAAGAAAATAACAACTGGGAAGTGAAATCAAGTAAGAATTCCTAGCCTTGACCTCGTCTTGGCAGATCACAGAGCACAGAAAACCTTCGGTAACATCTGTGGATTCAGTGCCTCCGACAACAACGTGAAAGAAACACGTCAGCCCTAACCCTCCCTTTCCGATCTCACACCCTTTCATTTGGGGTGGCGTTCTGCCACATGGTAATAAAAACACATCTCTGCACATGTTTATTCCATGGGAACCGAGCACCATTTAATGCAGCGGACACAGTGAGGAAATTTGGAACATAAGGTGCAGAGGCAACAAGACTAGGCTTCCACGAAGCACTTGGTTGTATGTGAAAATTGTTAAAACACTGGAAGGGCATACAGAATTCTACTCAGCTTTTTATATAAAACATTATATACTTAGGAGTAGCGCCCATATGTCTTAAATACAACACATACTGGGAGATGCACTCGGCTGGGTCAGGAAAACACGTTTTCTCCTCCGCCGTTTGGATTGCTCTGGCTTATGCCACCATCATTACCTTTGCAGATCTGCTGGGGGACACTTCTGGTCACCTGCACTCTGTCCCAGGGCAGAGAATTCTTCATTTCCTCCCACCAGACAAGAGCAAAAGCCCTGATGCCGTCTTTCGTTCTGTCTCGTCTGTGAGGGAGCTGAGGGTATTGCTGGCCATTTCACCCCCTTCACCGCCTGGCTTCCTAGCACCATGTGCCAACCCTGTGTGGTGGAAGGGTGTGCATGGGCACAGACTGCAGAGCTGTGGTTCACTTGGTTGAAGCCACCTGATCAATAGAGGATGCTAGGAAAGACAGATTGAGCCTTAGTGTGAAATCCCACACTGCTGTCAGCTGTCTTTCAAGTTAATGAGAATTAGGAGGGGGGAGGAGAAAACCAGTTGGAGATGCCTTGAACCAAACCAGGTGGCAGTCGGTAGTTGGCATAGATGTCCAGTTGCTTCCAGTCATCCTTCAGTGTCCTGGGGTCCTGACCCACCCACAAAAAGATGCCTGCTCACTGCTTGTCACAGCTCTCTCGTAAGATACCCAAAGAATCTGAGCGTAGAAAGGCAGGGAATGCCTCTGAGATCCTGGAGTTGGCAGGGTAGTGGTCAGTTAAGCTAAACCCTTAGAGATCCCTGACAGCCTTCTGACCCTATTGTCACCTGGCATCTGCTTAAGTGCCTCCAGCAACCTGGGGTCTACTACCTTGGCATATTCACTGTAGGACTTTTCAGAACTTTTGCTGAGAAAGAAACCTTACCAAGCCATTGGCCTGCTGCCTTTCTCCTGGCCAGATGAAAGAATCCACAGCAAAACCATACCCCCAGGCAGCTTAGGGGTGGCAGCTTTGGCTGCTTTCCGCACATTTCGTCCCCAGTTGAAGACACGCGGTAGGTACCAGAAGCATTTGTCTCCTTTCATTTTAAGAGACACAAGTAATATTTTTGTCACCCTTTCCCTACCTAGTGTCCATGATATCTTCAGGAGCCCTGACATCCCTGACGTGAGTTTTCAAATGATGAAGGAAGGTCATTGGTTAATTAAATAAAGAAGCTGCTTGCCCTGATAGGTTAAAACATAGGTGGGAGGAGTAAACAGAACAGAATGCTGGGAGGAAGAGGAAATGAGGTCAGACTCGACAGCTCTCCTCTCAGGGGCAGAGGCCTCAGAGAGACACGATGCTCCACTCTTGCGGCAGAGGTGAGAGCTCTGCTCTCTGAGGCACATGCGATGAAGCTCCGACCCAGGATGGACATAGGCTAGAATCTTCCCAGTAAGACCGGTGCGCACAGATTATTAGAGATGGGTTGATCGGGATATCAGAATCAGCCAGTAAGGGCTAGAGCTAAAGGGCCAAGCAGTGTTTAAATGAATACAGTTTGTGTGTTGTTATTTCGGGCATAAGCTTGCGGGCAGCGGGGTGCTGGAGACGCAGCCCCGCCACTCCTATTACTACATTCAAAGATGGCTGTGTTCTCATATTTGGCATATGCTACGCTTCATAGCTTTTAAAGTGTCCATAGTGCAAATGTGTGTGCTTATTTTCCTATATATGTATACATATATGTATATATATAAGAAAACCCTGTGCACATAAGTCTTTTTTGAAAATACTAAAAGTATATTTTTAAAGGTCTCTGGGGATTTTTAAGGCACTTTGAGCTTATTACTAATAAACCAAGGATGTACTTGTTATCTCCAATGAGAAGAAAAAACTGAACTAGGAAGACTAAAAATGTTTAAAAGGCTTCGTGCTCTTGATAGTTTCAGAGAGCAATTTGTTTTCCATAGTTTATAGAGAATACTAAACCTTGTGTCTTATTTATCATCTGGCAGAATTTGGTCTGGTGGCTGTTGTTTGTGTGATCGAGATACAAAGAGAAAGACAGAGAAAATAAACGGTATTTTCCTCGTTGCCTTTGGAAGACAGTGGTAGCTGATATAGATGCTCTTTTGCTAAGTCCTAAGAGTGTGACAGACGTTAGCAGTGAATGGTTTCCCACACACCTCTTTTAGGGTGGAACCCATGCTGAGAGAGGACTCAGAAGAACTTGTCAGTTGAGACAGAAGTGATTTAGATATGTGGACAGATTCCAGAAGCATCTCAGGCCACATTCACTTTGAGCATCAGCTTAGGCCTCCCTGATTCCATTGCACTGACTCAAGCCAAACTTGCAAACAGGTTCTGTGGTCCCTACTGTATGCCGAGGTACATGTGCTCACTGTGGGGAAGTGTCAAGGTCAAGGAAGGAGTCCGGGGCTCACAGTGGGTCCCAGCTTGGTGCAGGGCAAAGGCGGGGCTTACTTGGCAGTGCCAGCAAAAGACTTGGGATTCTGCAATTGTCCCACCAGGTGAATTTCTCTTTTTCTTTTCTGACGTGGGAACATTTTTAAAAGCAAATGACTGTTCTTGCATTTAAATGAAAATGGCAAAACAAACCAGAAAGATGAGCTATGATTAGTGGTTGTGGGTCTTCTGGAATTGGAAGGTCTTCTAGGGCACAAGGTAGGGGTCCTCAGGTCGAAAAGTGTAGTTTTCCCTTTGAAAAAACCTTCTTCTCTGTTTCCCCTTCCTGTGAAGCCCATGGCTACAGACTCAGTGGAGGTCCCCATGCTGGTTACCGCTAGGCAGGCACAGTCTGAGCGTCGCTGCATGTCATCCATGGTAGCTGGACCTCATACCTGGGCACCCCAGCTTGCTCTTGGCTTAAATCCCCTCTGTGCTTTGAATCTATCCCTTCAGAGAACTGCATGGATGGGCCTCACCAGCAACAACCATAGCTTTCTCAAAAGAACCTTGCTTCTGATCCTCCCATGGACACCACAGCTTGCTTTGTAATGGCTGAATTAATCATCAGAGATCATTTGCTAGCAGCCAGTTGGATGTTAATTACGAGTGGAACTTTAGGGCTCCTAAAAAGCAAATGTGTTTATTATTGGTGATAAAAAGTAAATAACTATGAAACAGGAAAAAAAAAACTTATTTTTCTACCAGAACACGATAACGCATCGAGTTCATTATGATGGGAGTTGAGGCTATTGTGTGAGGAAGGTCTTAGAGGACCTGTTACTATTACTTCCTGGCAAAGAAGGGATTTGGTTTGGGATATTTCAATGCAAAGCAAGAATCTGGTGCTGATTAAATGTGAGATGATATATTCTCAGAATATATCTATAACTCTGATTATATTCTAATTTAGCTGCATACTGTGCCCCAGGTTGGTGAGTTATTCTGGCAAGTGCTACCAGATGAATTGTTTTCAATTAGGTGGATCATGGCCACTATAAAGGAAATCATGAAACACACCTGTAGCGTGGGCCCACACAGAGAGCAAAGCTTGCCAGCACACAAAGGGCCGGATGAATTGGGGGCCAGCTGTTTAAAGCTGGCTTTTGGTATTATCTGCTTCTTTCCCATCAACTTTTACATTAACAAGGCTGGTAGAGGCTTCACAGAGCTCTGTGATGCAAGATCGATGTTACCAGCTCTCTGAGAACAAATGAAGGGTGCTAACAGACCCTTAGTCATTGGGAGGGCAGGTCACATCCATTGTAAAACTGCTTTAAAACAAAGAAAGGGGAAGATGATCAGTATTACTAGGAAAGAAGAAGGTTAAAGGGAAGAACCCAAAATCTTCCTAATCGCTTCCCATGGGAATGGTATGGATTTCTTGGGCAGCACTTGGGAGACAGGCAAGATTCCATGCCCACATTCTAGAACAATCTTTAACCAACAAGTAAACAAAAACACTCATGAAATCTTTCCATCACTAATGTGTTCTTTCTCTCAACATTGTCAAGTAGAACTACTTCTTAAGTGCCCAGCTAATACAAAAATAATCCAATTTGTCTGTTACAACCCAGTCATTATCTGTAGGTTAAGTCTGTCTGGCAAAAACATAAACCTCCTTTTAGGTTTTATTAGAGGTACAGAGAGACAGCAATTCACCAGTTCTGTGAGAGACTTATGGACCATTCTCAACAAACACTATTCCTGGGGAATTTTTATACAGAGACACCAACAGGTAAATAAACTTGACGGCATCTTGGCAGAACTGGCTTTGCACAAGGAAGCAGCGATGCTCCAATGAGCCATTCACAGTCTCTGAAACTTTTTCCAGTTAAACTAGAGTTGACTTTCCCAACACTTTTTCTTGTTTCCAAGGTAAGAATAGTTCAAGACTAGCGGGTATTTGGGGGATTATACTTATTAAATCTACTTCTCTTTGCGTATTATGAAACTTATCTTCCATTGCTCGAAATCCTACCATGCGGCAATTCAGTGCCTTCAGTTGCCCCTCTCCTGAACAGGAGAGGACATCCTCATGGACTTGCCGAGTCCCAGCCGTCTTGGTGTGTCCTGCTTCTCTGCAGGGATGCTCTGCGGGAGCAGCCTGCATGTAGGTCCAGATGGGCGCCGTGGCTCTGTTGAAGGGATAAAGAAAGTAGAGCCAAGCACGCTGGTCTCCTGTGCAGCACAGAGTGCCTGGTATTGTGTCTGGCATGCAGGGGATCCCCCGAGACCCTTAGCCTTCACGTGCACATGCGTCTCTTGAAAGTCTCGGAATATGCTAAAGTTCAGCAAGCTCTACATGTCTGTTGGGCTCCTAGGCATGGGTTCTTGTGTTCTTGTGTGTTTGTTTGGATATACGTGTGTGTGTGTGTGTGTGTGTGTGTGTGTTCACAGGTATGTGTGCAGGTGCACATGTGTCTCTGTGGAAGCCAGAGGTTGACATCAGGTGTTTCCCTTAATTGCTCTCTATTTTCTGAGGTAGGATCTAATGCTGAACCTGTTGCTCTCTGGTTTGGTTAGGCCAGCTTGTCAAGTTGCCTTGAGGCTCATGGGCTGGTTGCCATACCTGCCTAGTTTTTGTTTTTAGTTTTTGTGGATTCCAGAGATCTAAACTCTGGCTGTCCTGCTTGCACAAGTGCCTTGTCCACTGAGCCATAGCTCTAGCCCCTTACCAGTTGGCCATTCTCCTGGAAGGTGGCCTGTACCCAGTGCATCACCTCATGGTGTCAATTGTGTTCTAGCCAACAGGGAAACACTTGAGGAACAAATACAAGGCCCTGTGTGCCACCCAAATAAAAGAGAAACTGCGGGAGGGGGGGGGGAGCTCTTATAAATTTATCTCGCTTCTTTAAAGAAAAAAAAATCCCCTTTGGAGAATTTGCTAGACATTTTTTGAAAGGTCAAACAGTAAGGCTTAATTAGTAAAATGCAGGAATTAATAAAAAGAGGGAAGAGCAAAACTTACATTTTGAAACCAACTTTGTCAAGCTTCCCATGTGGAACATGAGCCAGCGGCCTCTTTGCCCCTGTAACTTCACACGCGGAGAGGGAAGTCATAAACTCACGGCGTTCTACAATTAATTTTTGTTGTTTGTTCTTGAGAGCAAATGTGTGTCAGTGTCAGCAAACGCCCTTTCTACCTGCCTTGTGGAGCTATTTATTAAATCCACATTTCATGTTACACGGAATAAAAACCAAACGCAAAACTTCTTGCACCCGTCTTATTCTAGCGATCAAATGAACCAGAAATGTAGCTTATTAGAAGAAGGTGAATTGTGTGTGATAGTCCACAGAAGGTTAAAGCAAAGGCAGATGTAAACATTTTCAAAACTGTCTTCCCTAAGATCATGTTCTCCAAACCGCTAATTAATGTAAAGTTGGATTCATATATTGAGATGTTTAATCAATTGGCAGATTGTCGTCGATAACTATGTGTCTGGAGTGGTTTGTAATGGACAGGATAATGAAGTATCCTCTATCTGCCTGGGCTACTGGGAATAACCTTCCTCCCTCCTGGGCGGTTTGCCATGCGTGATCCATCTCCTTCAAATTTAGACAAGACACCCTTCGTCGCTGCTTCCCTTACTTTTGGATGGAAAATCCAGAGAGGCAGAAAGTAAATTTCATTTTTCTGCCAGCAGTTTGTCAAGCAACATGAGGCAGAAAGGATGGTTACCAATAATATTAGCGATATTAACAGTGGCTGTGTTTCTGGAGCAGTTGCTGTGTGCTGGTCTGGGCTCAGCACTGTGACTTCCTCTCCCCGAGCCTTCCTAGCATCCCGCTGCTTTCAATGTTTTAGATTCCCTTCTGTCACAAAGACTTCAGCCTTGCCTCCCTCACCCTGATACAGTTTATGTAGATAATACGCCCCGACTCCACATAGTTGAAAAGGTTTAATTTCCCCAGTATACCATGATGGAGAACACAAAGAAACAGACTGTATCACTGGATGCATTCAGTAGATAAATGTTGTTCCTGCCTATTCTCAAGAATGAGACAAAAAGGTTTTACATCTGCCAAATTCTTTTTATGAGGCTACAGTTACCCTGATACCCAAAGCTCACAAAGATGAGACAAAGAAAGAGAATTACAGACCAGTCTCCCTTGTGAACAGTGATGGAGCCAGAGCTCTCCCCTGATCCTGAGAGCTGGGCTGAACCCTCATAAGGAGGGAGTGTATCTACCATGCCGACACCATCCATCCACCTCTTCTCTCTCTCTGCTTTCCCCAACACTACCTAAGTGAGCAAAGGGGTACTGCACAATCAAGGACATTTTTATTACATTTTAATCTATTTTGAGTGCACATGTGGTGTGTAAGTGGGCATGTGTGTGCCCAGCCCAGGTGTGGAAGTCCAGAGACACTTGTGAGAGTCACTTCTCCCTTTCCACTATGTGGGGGATCAAACTCACATCATTCAGCTTAGAGACTGGCGCCTTTGCTTAGCCATCTTGCTGTCCTGAACTTGTTCATTTTTGTTTTGAGAATAGGAGAGGGCACTATCATAGCATGATATTGGTGCTGGGTGCCTAAGGATGCCCAGGTCCTTTTTAAAATAAGAAAGGACTCAATGAGGTAACTGATAACCGCTAAGGCTCGTTCACCAGCCTGACCTAGGAAAGAAAGTTCAGTGTGGTTCCCAGTGACAGGACCCTGGGGACCCTGCTTTGTCCCCTTCAGTGACCTTGTGACCATCTTGGAAAAGATGGTAAGTTTGTTCTTTTGCCATCTTTCCCCGTTTTAAAAGTGCATGGCCCAATCTTTTCATGAGGCAAGGACTGGTGGGCCTGTTATGAGAATAAGCATGAATGGATTCCAAGGACCAACAGACCCCCAGGGAGCAACGGACCCATAGGGGACAGGAAGCAATCTGTGTTGGTAACAGTCTACTTCCTACATCAAATATATCCCCTCCCTCCTAGAAGTTGGACAAAAGGTTTTCCCCCTTCTGTTCAAAGCTGGCACCGAAAGACTGCAAGGGTCTACTGCTCGAGTTCCCGCAAGCCTCTGCGCTTGTCTCTGTTTGTTATACTAATAAATACTATGTAGCTAATGCTCTCATCTGGCAGGGCAGAGAAAAAAAAAGCAGAAAATAATGAAGTTGCAGTTTCATCACTCGGATGCTGATGAAGGTGATACCCGTTTGGCATGGGAGAAGGGTGGGTCTTTACTTTAGAGTTCTTAATTAAGAACCGCCAAGTGACAAATATTAATTAGGGTGCCAGCTGTATCCTTGAGTTTCATGGTATATTTCTTCCCATGAACCTGCGAAGGGAGTTGAGTCTGAGGCTCCTTTAATCAGTCAACCTTCGGAACAATTATCTGTTAAGTATACGTCATGTGTACAGGACCAGGCTGAGCAGACAGGGATTTATAAGGTGTTGTCCTTGCCTTCAGAACCTCCACCTAACTGTGGAGTGTACAGAGAGAGCTGGTATTTCGGGCAGAGTGTGCCCTGAGCACTGTGAGGTAAGGGAAATGGAAAGTGGAAAGGGCAGGGGAGCCAGGTGTCTTTCCTAAGAAGTCATGACATTGTTGTCATCTGTGTGGGCATCTAGTGGGACTCTGGGACTCTTCCCCAAAGTTAGTTATATTAATAAATCCTGGCATAAGCAATGGGAAGGTGTCTTTTTCCAGAGTTGAGGGCCACCCATCAGTCTGCAAAGTTGGAATTCGGGAGAGAGGTTAAAAATCGTGGGCAGAAATTGTCAAAGTGAAGAGAGTTGTGCTCTAAGGAGAGAGGGATGGGATTCCCAACGGGAAAAGAGCAGTAGACCGTCCACAGAGGTGGATGGAAGCAACAAGCTAGTGGGGCCGAGAATGGACATAATGGAGCAGCATTGGGATGTGAGTTCAGATCTTCTGTCTCTCCACCAGTACTCGTGACACTGCCCACACATAAGCGTATAGACATGCACAACACATGCACCCTGCTGCAGCTTCCCACACCTCATCAGGGGTACTGGTTAAGAGGGGATTCAGGGTACTGGACACACCTTCCATGATCACTCAGCTTGTTAATAAAATAGTGCCTAGAGCAAATACAAGAAACCTCAAAACCTCTCTCCACACCACTGAGTCCCAAGTCTCTTTTGACACTGATGTATCAAGATACAGTGAATTCTAGTTTCTGGAATTCCTAGTAACTGAAGAGGGACTGTATGAAGATGAAGTTATAACACCCCGCCTTCTGTATATAGAGGGTTCATGATCACGAGGCTTTTCTCAAGCTGGATATGTAATCTAATGTGCAGTTATCTACCAGTTTTGTACCTGGCTGCCCAGTGTGTTGAATTGTGTCTGTAACTTTTCAGATCTCTCAAGCCACCCACTAGTGTGCCTGGGTCATCTCCCGTGGTGTTCTGAGTCTAGAGACCTGCAGCTCTCCGTGTACCTTCACAGACTTGTGTACTCCTACCGCCTCTTGTAAAGTAGCTGAAAGTGCTCTCAATGAGGGTCCTTTAGCTTTGAGCCTCAGACAGACTCACTTATGGAGGCTTATCCTTTAAAGACTTAGATTCATCCTGAGCAGCTGAGCGTCCCGTTTCCTTCCTCAACCTCTGCTGTTGAAGTTTTGGCTTCCCTGTCTCTATTCTCACTGAGTACTGGCTTTTATTCGGGTTACACTTATGTGTATGAACTGTCTCTTGCCCCAGCTTTTAGCCTTTTAAATCTAAACTTCTGAAGCTGTCTTTTCTACAACTGAGCTATTTCACTATGAACTTCTGGACCTTACGACTTTAGACATCTGATCATGCAGACCTGATGTCATGGCTCTGACCTGCGTGAGTGGAACCACAAATAAAGTTTCATTCAGAGAAGAAGCCTTGAAATGAGTGAACCCTGCGGTCTCTCTTTTTGAAAGGTACACTTAGTCTGAGTATAACAAGTGGCGCAAGGGCAGCTGGTGGAAATCGGTTCTTTTCTTCCACCATGTGGGGTCTGGGGTCAGAGTTAGGTTGTCAGGGCCTAAGTCAGCTTGCCAGCCACTTCTCTGAATTTTAGAGTTTGAAGAATTGCACTACCCCGTGGCATCATCGTCGACCTAGAATAGAATCTATTCAATGACCGTGAGTGGCCGCTAGTGAAAGGGGCCTGAGCACAGACCCACTCTTCCACTCCTCTTGGGGGAAGTATGCGTGCTGGTAGGATGCATGTGTCTGGGGAGGGGGGCTAGCCAGGCTATTATTAAAGAGATGCAGGTATGGTAATCAAGGTCTCTTCTCAGCTCCTCGGTCACGTGTCTCAGGAAGAAAACATAGTGAGGAGAATGTGGCTTTCTTGCTTGCCTGTGCACATTTCAGTTCGTTGAGTGAGATTCCCTAAGAAGAAGCATTCCCAGCTCAGTCTTCCCTAAAAAGTTGCCAGCAATGGAGTGCTGAGATCTTTGATGCCTCTACGTGCTGTTTTCTTATTCTTAATATTTTGGTTTCTTCTCTAGCATCCTGTTCAAAGCTAGCAGTGCAACAGAAACTAACCTTCCTTATAGTGTCTGGTAGTAATGGGCTGCAGCGCCATGTGCAGCCAGAGCAACAGAGTCTGCTGCTGTTTATAGCCAGGGAGCTGATGGCTTGGTGTGAATCCATGAGGGCTCCATGCCTTTGTGCTGGCCAGTGATCTCCAAGCCATGGCAGCAGTGTGGTCCCCTGGGGAAATCACGGCCTACCTACAAGCCACTCCAAGAGCACAAGGCACAGAGGCATGTGGAAACTCTACTCTCATGCCTAATATACAAGCCAAATGAATTTTTCATATTGACTTGTTTAAAAAGAAGAAGAAGAAATGGAAGCATTCCAGCTTTTCTTCGCTTATGTGCCTTTTGGAGTCCTTTGAAGCAGCCAGAGGGGGAGGCCTGTAATGTAAGCACAGAGCAGTGTTTGCAAGTGTGAGCTATAGGAGAGGCAATGATGCTTTGGGAAACATTATTCTTGGTGCTGAATCGAACAAAGAGTTATTACTGCTGGAAAAAAAAATGCCCAGTATCACATTGTTAATACTCTCAGATTTGGGCCTGGAGAACTGTACTGTGAATGGGGTGGGAGCTAAAGAGAGAGGAAAAATGGCAAATGAAGGGGACGGATAGCCAGGAGAAAAGAGAAGAGGGAAAGCTGCCTGCTGGCATCAGCAGAGGAGAACACATAACCAGTGTCTGATGCATTTCCTTAAGAATCTGTTTGCAAATTGCTGCGGAGCATCTTGGTAGAATGCAATCTGAGTAACGAAGAGCTGACTAGCACACATAGTTGGGTAAATTCCCTCAGTACTCCTGAAATATAACAGAGCAAGGAACAGTATAATGAAAAATAACACAGAGAGTAGCTAGGGGCTTAACTTATGATCAGTGTTCATTACAACAAATGACACTTTCACTGCAGAGTTACCATAAAGATTATTGACTCTTACATAATGTGGGTCCCATCTGAATAGATTCTAGAACAGCTTAGCCTGTGAATGGGAGGGCTGGAGCAAGATGAGGACTGAAGATGTACCCGATCCCCACCTCCTCTTTTCAATTAGTGTTGGAGTGCCGCCCATTCAGAACCCTGGACAGAGCCCTCTGCATGGAGCTCCCTTCCTGCTTTTAGCATTGACTGGGGTGGTTTGTCTCATACCCAGTGAAGACTGCCTCAAAGAGTGACTGAACTTGTCGGGTGTTTTTATTTCTAAGGACCTTCTGTGTATTCTCCACCAGTTCCTATTTTCCTCAGGCATGCATAATACAGCATCTTTTAAAATATCTCTCTGGAAAGAAACTGTGTTTTGTGTAAAACTTTGTGCAGACGAGCATAAGGCATTTTGCAATTCTGTGGTTTCAGTCAACTTTAGAATGGACAACCCCAGTTCTAGCACAGCGTTCGGCAGCCTGGATGTTTTAGTACCTTTTTGGTGTCTGCCAGATACTCAGTACTTTGTTATTTCATCCTCATGACAATCCCATGATGTATGTACTGTTAATCTCAATACTAGTTTACAGATGAGAAAGACCTCTCAGAGAAGCTGAGTAACTTGTCCAAAGTTACCCAGCCATGAAGAATTACAGATGATTTGCAGAATAACTTAGGTGAGTTTGCTGTAAGTTAGCTTCCATACAAATGCCGACCATGGAAGAAGATGTCGTATTCCCATGGTCTCCTCTCTCTCAAAGCATACTGTGCACTAAGTGTATCTGGGCTTTTCTGTTTTGAACCTGAATCCACAAGGAAACTGAATGCAGCATGTTGGGGCTGAGGGTATAGGGCCAGTTGTCAAAGTTCTTGCTGCGAAGCGTGAGGACCTGAGTTCAATCCTCAGAATCCACAGAAAAGTCAGCCAGGATGGCAAGCACTTGTAATCCCAGTGCTGGGGAGGTGGGTATGGGAAGATTCCCAAGACTCACTGGCCAGCCAACCTAGCCTAGTTGACAATCCCTGAATCCAAGTGAGAAACCCTATCTCAAAGAACAAGGTCAGGGTTATACTCCTGAATAACAATATCCAAGATTATTCTCTAGCCTTTCCATGTACACATCACATTTATGAGCATGCCTGTACACACCTCTGCATATCGTACACACACACACACACACAGCCAAAAGTGACCTCTTAAGAGAGCACTCCTTGTCAGGATCAGACAGACAGACAGAGAAGCAGCATATATACTTTTAGGGCACACACCATCTGTTGTCACAGAAATGAGGGAGAAAACCTGCATGGGTCATCTACCCTTCTTTCAATTTTCAGAGTATTGGGTTTCTTTTGTGTGTATTGTTGTTGTTGTTTTTAGTTTTGAGGTACATGGAAAAAATACTTCACCAAGAAGTAGAAATTTTAAAAAATCATGAGCTTTGATGTACACAGAGGACTTAATGTTGGTGTCTAAAATCATCTGAGGACTTTTTTCCTCATGAAACTTGACTATGATGCCTCGCCTTGTTCCACAGGAGCTTCCCTGTGTTTTATAGACCCTCACAGCTGGAGTAGGCTCTTCCCACATGCCGATTCTTGCATCTGCATGCTCCTCTGTGTGTGTTCCCTTGGAGGTTTTCTGTCCCATGCCACCGTGGAGCGGGGAGGAGCTGCCACACCCCCTGTGCCTCTGGCATCTCCACCGCACACTTCTCCTCCACCTCACACTCACCATCTGCACATCGAATGTTCTAACACCTTCCAGGGGTGTTTGGTGGGTGAGATTCTTAGACGAAGCGCTTGAGATTCTTGGATGCAGCGGGCTGTTGTGACAGGTTTCAGCTCTTCCCTGCCCACCCACAGCCACAGTTTTTGCCTGTTGGGGGCATCAGACACAAAAACCAAGTCCTGAGAGTCAGCCCCTACTCGCGGTCTTTCCCTGGGTCTTCTCACAGGTTCCTTGCTGGTGCCTGGGATCCTCCAGCAGGTCTTGAGTCACAGCCAGCCTAGCCTGTAACCATCTAGGGTTTTAGCCATTTTTCTTCTGTGGACTGTATGTATCTGAGAGACTCTTAAAAATATGATATAAAAACAAAAATATAAAAATACATGATAAACAATCTGAGTAGATCAAGGCAGGAAATATCTTATAAACTTCCTCTTGAGGGTGTTTCTTTTCTTAAACTCAAAATATGCGAATCAAGACTAAAAGGGAGGTGAAATCCAAAGATTTGTTTTTTGAAGCTGTAGTATCTTCGTTATCCCACTCATAATCGGTGCCTTGAATTCAGTACCCTGTCTCTCCCTACTTCTGATGGAACCTCTTGTCACAAGAGCTTGCCCTGCTGCTGATCTTTATATCACCACCAGGTGTTCAAAAGTGGGGACCTGATGGAGAAGCAAAACTTGATTTGCTGTGTATCAGAGATGCCAGTGACCACATCCCAGAAACACTACTCCAGGAGGAACTTGGCTATGATAGGGACAGGGCAGAAGGTACCCACTGTTTCTTCCTACTCTTGCTTGAAGTCACCTGGGTGGCTGACAGCCTTGTGAATAAACCACCATAGTCTGTAGCTAAAGACATTCTGGTTTTGAATACTAAAGCTGTTTTGTTATTTGGTTTTGCTCTTGGTTTAATCTTTGCAATTTCTAAGTAGAAGTGATCTGTCTCACCAAAATTCCTTGATTGCTAAAGAAAAAACTAATACTGCTATGTTTTCAATGTTAGGCATCTTGTTATGTTATAACCTAGCACCTTGAGATGTCAACCCTGTGAAGTTTCATTTACTGTGCCTTGGTTAAGTATAATTGAAGCACTGTTCAAGTTCCATAAAGTACATGTTATAAGTTGATGCTGAAGTGTCCCCCACAATTTTAGCCACTTGTTCCCCTGTGTGATGGCACAATTAGGAGACTGAAAAACCTGTAGGAATCAGATCCTAGCTATACAAAATGGGTCACCAGTTGTGCACGTATTAAGGTTACACCCATCCTCTGGTTCCTGCCAGACCTTCTGCTTCCTGAACACCATGGTACAAATAGTTCTCCATCACACACACACACACACACACACACACACACACACACACCCCCTCTACCATCGTTCTGTCCATTAGCCAATCCATATTTTTGGTGACTACTGGGTACTAGGCACAGGAAAAAAAAATAAAAGTGATTTAGACATAATCTTATTCCAGAAGCATTCATGATCCATCTGGAGAGTCATTTTAACACTTGGATGCTTTTGATAATTCTAGTAATGCTATACTCGATTTCATTCAGTCAGCGGACATTTATACTGTACCTGTAGTACACTACCGGGTATCCATTAGTTTTCTTACCATTGACCAAATACCTGACTAGAGTCACTTAAAGGAAGAAGGACTTGGCTCACGGTTTAAAGAAACATTCTATCATTGTGGAGAAGGCTTGTCAGTGGGAGTGGACCAAGACTGTAGGCAGAAGCACAAGACTGTTTGTTCACATCTCTGTGGATCAGGAAGCAAAGGGATAGGGAATGCTGACCCTGGCCTGCCTTTGTCTTTGTTCCCTTTTTGTGCAGTCCAAGACCCCAGTCCATGAGATGGTGCTTCCCACATTAACATGAGTCTTCCCCACTCTGTTAAAGCTCTCTGGAAACAGCTGCACAAACATACTAAGAGCCATCTCCTAGTGAATCTAAGTCAATAGTAGACAATGAGGACTGATCATCACAGCCAGGTAAAGAGGGGACTAAGGAAGACAGTCAGGTCCCTACCCTCTAAGGATTATTCTGTTTGGTGGGGCAAGAGGCAATAGTAATCATATGAGCGGCATAACACTATTGTGACATACAGTTAGAGGGGGCTTATGTCATCAGTGACAATGCTGATCAAGAAGACCTGGCTGGGGAGATCACACTTGAAGTAGCATGGAGTAAGAGTGTCAGCACTCAGCTGTCCTTTAATGGCAAGGAACACAAAGTCCAAGAGGAAGATCTTATATAATAAGAGCAGCTAGTGGGTTTCAGGCACATCATGGTCTATGGGCTCAATTAGCATCATTGGGCCCAATACCTCCCTGTGTTTCCATTCTGCTTTGTCTATGCCAGTTTCTCTCCTAGGCAGTCAGTCCCCTGTCCCACTCATTCTTAAGTAAACAAAAAGAAAGGCATTTCTTCCCTCAACAGCTCAGAACCTAGACCTGTTTCTCTTGTTGGCTATCATGGACCACTTGCTCATTTACCATCCAATTATTGTAGCCAAGATGACAAGACATCCTGGCAGGCTTAGGATGAGGTGAGTCACATGACCCCCAAAGCCATCAGTATCCTCAGAGTTAATTATCTTCTCATCAAGGTATTTAAGCTTCCAGTGCCTCTGTTTCTTCATCCGTCAATGAGCATCATGATGGTTCCTTTCTAAGGGAGAACTTGGGAAGAACTCTGGACAGGCAAATAAGGACCAGTGTCAGAAGTGGCAAGAACCTGGGATGGAAGCAGGGAGGGAAGTTGTGCTGCCTAGTTTTATGTCAACATGACACAAACTAGAATCATCAAAGAGGAGCAAGCCTCAATTGAGAAAACACCTCCATAAGATATGGCTGTATAGCATTTTCTTAATAAGTGATATTTGGGGGAGGGCCCAGCCCATTGTGGGTGGTGTCATCTGGTGGTCCTGGGTTTTATACAAAAGCAGACTGAGCAAGCCATGAGGAGCAAGTTAGTAAGAAGTACCCCTCCATGGCCTCTACATCAGCTTCTGCCTCCAGGTTCCTGTCCTACAAAAAGCCTTCCCTTTCTGCTTTTGATGATGGAGTGTTATCTGGGACTGTGAGCAAAGTAAACTTTTTCCTGCCCAAGTTGTTTTTGGTGATGATGTTTCATCACAGCGGTAGTAACACTGACTAAGACAAGTAATGGCAGAGTGTGGGGAGCTGACCTTGGGCTGGACCATGTAGGCATGGCCCATGTGTGCAGAGCAAAAGAAGCCACTGTGATTGATCCCTCCGCTTTACTGTGGATGTAGCATTCTTGAACATGTACACACTGCAGTTGCTGTCCCCTGCTGCCTTTCTCTGGAGGTGCAGAAGTCCCCCCACTGCCTACATTGAACCCACTTTTTCCATTGGTGACCATTGTTTCTAAGAACAGGGTCTCTTTCCATCTCTGTGGGTGTCTGTTGTGGTCAAGCTCACTGGCTTAGGGACTATGCTGGTGCTATTTTGATGACTTGTCATGTCCCTACTTCAATTCACTCTGTATTGATTTATCATTTAACACACAAAGAACAATCTTATTTCCCATATATTCGGGTTTTAGGGTGGTGCCTCAGCATTGGTCCAGCTATCATAAGCTCTTCATATACTTGGTAATTTTGTATTGGCAGAATGTGAAGTTTAAGGTGATTTATAAAATAGGAATGAAATGTCACAATAGCTTGTGGTATTTTATTTTATTAGCACCTAGTTATCCAGGTTCCAAAATCTCTTTGGAAAATTACTATTTAACTTTTAAGACCAGACTCTCAAGTTATTGGGGTTTGGGTTCTCATAGTAGTGAATTTAAGGAATAATTTTTGAAATAAGTAAATTAACCTCAGGGGAATGGAGGGGGAAGTCCCTCCAGGTATAGTTTATCGAAGAAGCCTGTTTGGGGAACTTCCCAGTGTCCTTGGTGTCTTTCCTTTCACCTCTGAGTTCAGTTTGAAAATTGCAACATTTAGCACTTTGCAGTTTAATTTAAAAGGATTACCTATTTTCCTAAATGCTTAAGCAGCGGAGCAAGTTGCAGCTATTGATTTTCCTCTGCATGTATTCCGTGAAAGCCGTTTCTGCTCCTTCCCCGGGGAGCATACCTCCTGAACTGCATGCTTGCTGGTGACAGCTTGGACCTCTGATACATAGCCAAAGACTTTGTCTAATATCCTTTCCACTGCTCGGGGAATTTTTATTAAGTGAAAGCATCATTAGAGTAGACAGGATGATGAAGTTTAATGAGCATCTTCTAGCTATGGTATTGTTGGTTTTGCTCTTTCCCGAATCTACTGTTGGTCCCTCCAGTGGGGCAGAGAGTGAGGTTGGGATGTGTGGAGTGTTTTCAGTTCTGCCTTCTAGTATGTATGGTATTTTGGCACAGCCTCACATCTGTGTTCAAGCAGCTACGTATTCCTTTGGGCTGTTTGTATAGATGCTGCTTACCCGTGTGTGTTTGTACACTCCTTTTACACTGTGTTGAGCACAGCAAACACTGGGAGAGATGATGGCAAAGATGTGAAGGGCTCATATTGCTGCTGGTAGGACTGTGTGGAAGCATCTCAAAAAAAAAAAAAAAACCATAGCATTTTGAATTAATGAGACTTATCTTAGGAATGGAATAGTTATATGTTTTTTCTTCAGGACTCAGCGATTTATGTGCTAAGATCCTGTCACCAGCCCCTCATAGCTGCTAGATGGGATAAATAAAGATAGTGCAAATGCTTATTAATAATCCAGACTTCACACTTTGTCCACAAATTTATTTGCAGCCATGTTAAATTTAGCATCCTACCATCAGATTACAGATTACAAGCAAAATTACTTCTCATTATTTTTGCTGGCCATCTACTTAGCTTTTAAAATTGGTTCTTTTCTTGGTCTGTATAAGGACTTGCCATGGAAACACCCAAAACAACAGTAGGGAGGCATATGACACAGCAAACGACTTGAGAGCAGCATATTGCACCTCGCATATACCTGGCATTCCAAAACACAATATTTACACGGCACACAATGTGTTTCTAGTGTGCCTTGGGTATACAGAATACAAAGGAAGGCAAGTTTGCATCCCCCACTCTCCAGAAGAAAAAAAAAAAAAACATGGTCCTCTTATGAAGAAAACAAGGCTAGAAAGTCTGGAATGACAAACGACAAGATAACTTAGTCAGGTTTGAACTTCAGAGTAATTGTCTGGGTTGACCCAAGCCTGAAGTTGGAAAGTAAGTGTCTGTTTTCTCATTTGGATAAGAAAGATAACAATGGGACCTACTCCACTGGGCAATTGTGACAGTGGCTAGTGAGTGCATGGACACCACAGTGCCATGAACACGGTGTCATCAGGCATTCCGCCGATGCCTTGAAATAGTGAGCCAAGGGCAGCAGTCACTGTGTTAGCCAGGACATAATGGTGAGAGACTAGTGAATCCCATAGTGCTTCCTGAAGGCAGAATAGCGGAGAAGACCAGTGAAAGACGGGGAAGCCTCAAAGTACGATTGAAAACTGTCTTGTAGAAAGGACCAGGCCAGCATTCTGCGCAGTAATAGCACGGATCATCTAAAGCAAAAGCACAGAGACCCAGATGAATGATAGCTGGTAAAACACTAATATCAGGCCTCAGACTGACATAGAATTTTTTTTCTTTTACATGTGTATTTGTGTATTATGGGTGTCCATGTGATTGGGCACATGTATGTTTGTGTGTCCATGGAGATACAAGGTTGTCACTGAGTATTTTCCTCTGTCATCCTCCTAATTTACTGAGATGAGTTCTCTCAATTGAATTCATCTCTCTGTATTTCAGGCAGGCTGCTTAGCCAGCTTGTTCTGGGGATCCACGGCCTGCTCTTTTTAACCCCTGGAATTACAGTTAGATCACTTTTCCTTGGCTTCCAGATACCTGAACTTCTGTGTTCATGTTTATCCAAAAAGGGCCTTTTAACCCCAGAGCCATCTTTCCAGCCCCAGCTTTTTCCCAGATACCTCAATGAGATCATATCAGGCTAGACTGCCATCTCGATCCAGTTTCCAGGGTGTTGCTCGAATTCCTCCAGGGAGGCTCTTTGGAGCTGCTTGCCTGCTTTGTTACATTTTGTAACTGATTCTCCAGCTGGGTTGAAGAGGTCGACGACTTGGAAAGCTTCGATGTCCTCATCGGAGCTGTAAAATTAGATGATCTTTCTGTGGAAGAGGATACAAAGGAATAAAAACAGAGACACGGGACCAAAGAGGTCTTCAAAGATGCCTTCAGAGGATTTCCGGGCTGTGCTTCATAGCCAAGAGAGAAACCTTCCAGGAAGAAGGAGTGGGTTGGTGCACAGTGGTCCTCACGTGGCAGCTCTCCAGAAATGAGATGTTCACAGCAGAAGACCGCAAGAAAACATATGGCTTTGTCTAAGACTGGAAGTGTCCCCGTTCAGCAGAACTCACACATCCGTAATGGGAAACTGCGCATCTCATAATGCTTAATAGAAACACTGATTGCAAAATCTATTCTGATATGCTAGGCTGGAACATTTTGTTGAATAACTGAATTCAATACCCCCTTACCTACTCACTGGTAGTAGTTTTCAGTTTCATGGACTTGGTATGGTCTGTGTGCCACTACTTTAATAAGACACCTCAGGAGAGCTGCTTTTCCAGGTAGGGTCCTCATGACAATAGCAGTCCGCAGGATCTTTTCCTAATGGTTCCCCTGGTCCTCCCAGTGCGTCTTCTGCTGGTGGCTAGGAACATGGCTTTCTCCTTCCACTCTAGTCTTCACAGATGAAGGTGGAGGGCCCTTGTGTTCCTGAGCAAGGAGATTCTGAGAGCAACCACAAGCCAAATGTGCTTTTAAAATTGACAAGGTGTGCTTCTCAGGCTCCTGGGAGGAATGGACCCTTTCCTGTCACTTTAGAGTATCCCTCGTCGTGGTGTTTTGTTGTTTTGTTTTTTTTTTTTTTTTCGAACTCACTAACCATCTTCCATTTATCTTCTACAAACCTTAGATTTCAGAAGTGGGATTTTCTAGGACTCTTTGCAAAAGACACATCTCCCTCTCCCCCATTTTCCAGCTTGCTTGAGCACTTTGGCCACTAGTGACTGTAAGCTCCTTGGTAATCTTGAGCAAGATTCTCTCTGTCAACACTGTCAGTTCAACATGGCCAGGTGCCAGTGCCTGTTGGAATCCTTTCAAGAAACAGAACCCAGGGACATATGGTCACAATATAGGATCCAGATGATACAGCAGAGTGCATGTGTGCACGTGTGTGTGTGTGAGTGAATGTGTGTGAGTGTGTGTGTGAGTGAGTGTGTGTGTGAGTGTGTGTGTGTGTGTGTGTGTATATAGGAGGAGGACCTATAGACTGGGTCATGAGTTTTGTGAGATGTTAAAGGTAGTGATAGTTTTTAGAGCATCTCTCGTGTGCCAACATGGACAGGATCGTTTCTCTGTGTCTAGCTCCATCTTTCCTGAAGCCCTCTCCAAGGTTGCAGAGAAATTTCATCTCCGTCCTGTAGAAGAGAACATCAGACTGTGGTGACTTAGTGGTATCCCCAAGGCTGTAGCATTGGGAACTGAATGTGGTACAGATGAAATGGGTACACAGCTGGATCTCTTCTCCCCAGGGCCTGCAGTCCTGGATGCTGTGGGCTACATCACAGCTTGAAAGTGACAGAGTGTTCAGGGCTGAGGGATGGCTGGGGTCTTCTTGGGTACAGAAATGGGAAGGAATGGGACAGGTGGAGGAGGCCGGATTCTACAAAGTCCTAAACCTTAGAATGTATTGGAAGGATTACTATGTGGTCACCTTTGCAGACCAGTGATCTGTCTGTCACACCTAGAAAATGGAGGTCCCCCTGGGTAATAAGTAGTGCAGCCAAGAATGGTACCCAAGAATTTGGACCCTGAGATATGTGTCCTTACTGCCCTGCCACAGCCCATCTCTCAGTGGGGACAGCTGCTCAGGATAAGGCTGACTCTTATCTGCCCACATAGCTGGAGGAATTAAAGGATCACACAGGGGACAGAGGCACCATCCAACCCTTCAGTGACTCACTGAGGAAGTGGGGCAATGCATTTAGCTCAGCCATGGTTGCTTCCTTCAAAGAGAATTAAAACCTTTCTTCTAGAGTGTCTAAAGCTTTGTCATTGCTAGAAAATAACATGTTATTTTTCCGAGGAAACTCCTAATGAAATAAGATAACCATGTGATTAACTCTACTTAGCCACTCTGAGTAGAACTCCATATCATAAGCCCTGGTTTTCAAAAGTGTTTTCTGCCTACTTCCAGTAGATTTGCCATGGTCCCCAGCCTAGAGCTACCCTGTACGGAAAGTCCCTTACTTACAGGTGAGGAAACTGAGGCATGGCAGAGGGCGGGGCCTGTGAAAGCTGCTGCTGATTTGCTCAGCGTCAACACTGTTTAAGGGTCAAAACTCAGACTGCAATGCCTGCAGTGACTGCTTAGCCCTTTGTAGTGCGTTGCTCCAAAGCCCTGGGAAGCCCAAGCACACACAGTGTGAGCTGAGTGTCAAAGGCAGTAATTGAAACACTGGAACATTCCTGCTCTTTCTCTAAGGGAAGGAGAGCCTTGCCGAGTGCCACGTGGCTTTAGCGTCTCCTTCAGAACTGACTTTTCTGGATCCCTGCCCCTCCAGGGAATGTCCTGCTTGCCCGTGTGGTTCACTGTGTTCAGGCCGTGCCAGTCAAGTCCTTCATGAGACTCAAGCTCTCTTGACCCTCCATCTCCTCTTGTCGTTGGTATGCCTTTGCTAATACTGAGGTAGTTTGGCGTTTCCCTGTTGTATTAGTTATACTTTCTCATCGCTAGGACAGAATACCTGACAGCCACAATTTAAAAAAGGAGGATTTATTTTGTCTCGTCATTTCAGGGGATACCAATCCATCATGATGTAGGCATAGCATTGAAAGCTTGTGGCATGGCTTGGATCACCCTTCGATGATAAGGAAGCCAAGTGGGACCAGAAGCTAAACCCAGTATAATTCTAAAGACCCCCCCCCCAGTGGCCCACATTTTCCAATTAGGCCCCATATTTCAGTAGTTCTGTAGACATGTGCCCGCCCCCACGAAAGAATTGTGCCATTGACTACAGATCAGGGGTTCAAACCCAGCTTTTGAGAGCATTTCATATTCACACCAGAACACATACAAATGAGCTGTCTTGTTCCTCTTGGTTTTTCTAATCCATCACGTCTGATGTTGTCTGAGTTTGAGCATGTGTATTTCTTTTTCCTTTGTGGGGATAAGAGGTTGTAAAACAGAGGGAAAATATAAGAAATCAGTGGAACAAATGATCCTGAGGTCAGGGGCATCCTTGCAAATGCACAGGACAAAGTAAGATCTTGGCTCTGTGACATGCGAGAGGACCTCAGAGATGAGAGTCCTCCAGGGGAGCATTGGGTATGTGGCCTTGGGTGAAGAGATCACAGAGGCTATATGGTTGAAAAGTATTTTTCCAAATGTGCAAATGAAGGTAAAGAGTAGGATGGCCAGGCTGCTTTGGCTCAGTGTACTTTCTGTTTATTGTCTCTGGGCAAGATTCTGGGAAGGCAATACATAGGCAGAGATATTGACAGCATGGGAATTGGGTGGCAGAACTAAGGCTGGACTTGCTTTGTGCACCATTAAAAGCCATTAGTTCTTTCTGGGTTATAGGACCCCAGGTGTCCAGGCCACTCTGACCATTATGCCAGTACAAAGCTCTCCGAGCTCCTAATTGCTGCAGGGCTGAAGCCTATCCGCAGGCTCCCTTGTAACCTGTACAGAGATAGGCTGCCTCTTTGATACAAGAGGATGACTGTCCCTTTTACCTGCAGAGCAGTCCCCACACCTGGCTCTGGGTTCCATCCCCTGTGAGCTGTAAACTCTGAATTCTCAGCTCTGTAAGGGCAGACCTCTCCATCACCCCTGTTGGAACAACCATCTTCCAAACTGGCACTTGGGAGTCGGCAGAAGAGCAAACATAATGTTACCTACTATAATACCAGTGCCTGACTTGCCGCCTACCAAGGAGACAATTCTTTATGCCGGGTCCTCCCCTCAACTTGTCAGCCAGAGTGTTGACGCCAGTCAAGTGCATCCTTGTGTTCCTCACTGTGTGTAGTCATATAGTGTTAGTGTTAAAACTGGGAGAAGGGGCTAGGGGTGTCGCTCAGGGATAAAGCACTTATCTGGCATACCTGTGACCTTGGACTCATCCTCAGCTGTGCACCGTAAGTAAATCAGAAAGCAAACAGACCCAGAAACAAACATCCAGAAGAATAGATGTGATGCTGAGTAGGCATGAGGACCAGTGACTGCTTACCTGGAGAGGTGGGACTCTTGGCTGACTCTCATCCCATTAACAAAGAGCAGGTACAACTGTGACTGAGGCCAGGCCTTTCCTCTAGAGATACCAAGGGCTGAGAGGTGCATGGAACTCTCTGGAAAACACAGTTATATTACCAAGGGGAGTTAAGGCTGAGCTCTATTTATTTTAGGGTGGCTTTAATTTTGTTTAATCAGAATTACTCATAAATTATGGATTAATTACTATCTCCCGCTCAGTTAAAGCCTTCCGGCAATAGATGCCATCCACTGTAATTGCGGGGCACTTTGTCAGCATTTAATCAGCGGTACTTATTAAAGTGGCATTGATGTGTGGTGGCCATCCCCACACTATCCATCATCCATGAGCAGCCAATCTGATCTCTAAGACCATTGCTCTTAGTCACATTAGCTGGCCCCTGGGCTTTCAGTCCAAGCATTGGTACTTACTGCTCTTGAAATGGATATTCTGTCTCTCAAGTTCAATGAGTCCTTTGTCCTTGTAGGTATAAATACTCTTAATTCTTTGGAACACTGCTCTAGAAGGGCTTTGTAAACATGACCTGTGTTCACAGTCCCTTCCTCTTCCTGCACCCTGTCCAGGAAGTGTGAAATACCAAGAACCTTGTCTATGATAGAAAACCATAGCACAGGGGGTATGCACATACATACATGTCTGTACATGCATGTGTAAAATCATAAATTCTTAGAATGGATGAGGCAGAGTAAACAAACATTTTTCACTTGTCAAACATACCTGGTGCTTGAATATTTAAAGTTCTTTCTAAAGAATCAGACTAGTAAACAAAGCTCATGACTTTACCCTCTCTCTTTCTCTCTCTAGCCTCTACGGCAGACACATGCAGGCGAACCCAGAACCCCCAAAGAAGAATAACGACAAATCAAAAAAGATCAGCCGGAAACCCCTAGCAGCCAAGAACAAATAAGGAGAAGACACTCTGGACTCCAGCCTCCTCTCTGAATCTCCTGGCCTTCCTCGCTCTGTCTCACAAATCAGTACAGTGTGCCTGTGCCTACTTAAAAAAAAAAAAAGAAAAGAAAATCCTTTTCCGTCTCTCCTCCCAGTGCTTGAGTGCAACCTCACCTTTGCACTTTTGAAATCCTTATGGTAGGTGGTACATTTTAGAAAGCCTTAAATCCATTCCCATTTGTTTCCTTAAAATTGCCAAAGGCAGGAAACAAAGCTCCCATTCTCCTGCAAATTCCATAGTAGGCACGGGTTTCAGTTCCTTGAATAAACGTCACAAGGCTGCTTATTATCAAAAGAATAATTAAAATCATGTAACTACTTAAATGTCACAGTTAACACTTTTAACACTTTTCATTCTTTCTGTTTATTCACATAACTCATTATTGTGCCTTATTAAAAAAAATCTTTCTTCACCGCCAAGCTATTATGTTCATTTAACTCCAAAATGATTTTAATAAAGTCTTGAATTTATATCACACATTACTTCTTGACTAAAATAAAAAATTAACCTAGTATTGGGGTATATATATATATTACTCCCTCAATCCCCCCAAAAATTTACCTCATCTAATTTTGATTGTAGATGATCATCTATGAACCTTATCATGAAAGAAATAAAAAATAATTAAATCATTGTTGCTTTCCTCTCGCATCAAGTTATCAGGGTTCTTTCTTCTCCTTTGAAGACTGTTTCTAAATTAAGAAGGAGGAGAAAAACAAATCTCGAGGAGATTCTGGCAGAGGATTTTGGAAAGCTGTCATCGTTCACCAAACGAAACTGTGACTTTTGCCAGTGCTTGCTAGACAAGGACTGTGGAAGAAGGGAAAGAGAAACTCAAGTGTGGTTTTTTTTCTAACTGGAGAGAATCTGTTCACACAGAAACATTCTCCTAAGAGCTTGATGCCAAAAAAGTTGTGCAAATGTGCACAATCTATAGCACAGCTGGTACGGGGACCACCCTGACAGGGCCACCAGATGACCAGTTCTCAACCCTCTGCATTAGGCAGTTTTCCTTCTCGGCATCAGTGGTGGGCGTGGGGATGAAAATAAGCCCAAACACAAGTCTTGTGGGAGCACCTGGAGACCTCACAGCAAAAGACAGGTACGGTGAGATGAGCTTCTGGCGGGCTATGGGGGAAGGACCTAACATTTCCCTTGCAATACTTGCCATCCATTTCCCAGCTGGGCCCTAAGCGAGCCAGAGTCAGACCAAATTCATTTGGGCATGAAGTTCTAATCTCAGCTGAGAGCACAGCATTACATTTTTTTTTCCAGTTAGTACACTGGGAACCATTACCCATGGGAAGCCCCAACTGCCACTCCCTGGTCCAGGCTCCAAAGGATGTTAACAGACACAGAGTTGGCCTCACCATGGTTTATTTTTATTTTTATTTTAAAGCTTGTGAAGTTGTATGAGGAAGAACACTGCTACCACTATTGCATGACAGACGTCGCCAACAATTAAATTAGCAGCAAAGTCTTAATAAAAACAGCAATATGGAAGTCTGTAAGAAATCTCTCTTTCAGAAGGTGAGCTCTCTAGATAGGAATATGGGCCAAGCATTTACATTTGTTAGGAGGCAGTATCCCCCAAAAGCGTGAGGGAAATAAAAAGGCAAAAACTCACTAGTAATCAAAAAAATACAAATCAAAAATAAGCAATGTCTAGCAGTGAGAAGTGAGCAAATCTTTTTGAGGTGGGCACTAAATGTTAGAGGAGGGATGGGAGGTACACATTCTTCTCTACTGCCACAGGGAATATAAATTTCCATCGAGGCTGGGTGGAGCACTGCAATAATGCACGCAGCAAAGACCTAAAATCATTTCCTTCCGAACAAGAATTTTTACTTCCAAGGATATATCCTGAAGGCACTGCCAGAGGTACAGACGAAGAGAGGTGTGTGAAGATTGCCCTGGTGGCATGGCAGCCGTGACTGAATGTAGGGAAAGCCAGCTGACCGAATGGGAGAATTCCAGAGTGTCTGCAGTCAATGAACAACGTCTCAGGACAGTGGGGAATATCTCATTATACCAAATGGTTAAATAGCAAAAAGATCTTCAAACTATGAAAAAATAATCCTAATTTTCTTTTTGTAAAGTTGTGTTTATAGTATGTACATGTAAAACTACATCAAAGAGGTTGATGAATTATTGCTGCATTGTGGACTAGGCTCCTTTTTCTCGTTTTATTTTTTAGCCTGACTCTGTGCTTTTAAACTTCTGTAATGACCATGTAACTTGTAATCAAAAACATCAAATGCATTTATTTTCAGAATGAACGTGGTATATTATACATATAACATAGTCCAGAAAATAAGATCATGTATTTGAATTTAAAGCATAATATAAAATGTCACGTTAGCATTTTCTGTTACTAAAATGGATTTCCACATCCTTTTTAAAAAGACTTCTTTTATTATTTATGTATGTGTATGTGTGCAGGTGCATATATCTACGGGTGCCCAGAGACACCAGAATCAGACCTCCTGGAGCTGGAATTACAGATGGTTGTGAATCTCCCACAGTGGGTGCTGGGCAATGGACTCTGAAGCCCTGCAAGAGCAGCAAGCACCTTGACTAGTGAGCTAATGCTCCAGCCCCTACATCTTTTTCTATTCTATGTCTACTCTGTTATCTAGATAGCAGCAACAACAAAATCATAGTGCAAAACGTAGCCTTTGAACAAATAAAACTCGGCTCTGAAATCAATTCTGCCAGCTATTCTGCCTTGCAGTTATTCATGGCGCTTTTGCTGGTAAGCATGTTTATGGCCTAAAATTAGGTTTTAATCATTTGTATTCATAGGCTTTCGCATACTGTATACACAATATGTTATATTCCATGTATAGGGGATAGTTCCCCATCAGTAACATTTCAGAAAATTTCTCTGCTCTTAAGGAATGTCACATTTCTGTCAAGACTGCATGCGTTGTGACATTAACCCTTATCTCATATGTAATAAGCACTGGGATTCATTGTCATTGCTGCTTTACTCTTTTCTGGTAGGGATGATGTCACTCATTCTTGAGGGCCTTCCGTATATTAGACGTTTCACCGACGTGTTTTCTTTCATTCTCATTCTGTGTTCATGATCAGTAGTAGGAAATGTGACGTCAGAGAAATGAAGGAACTTTTCTCAAGGTGTACAGCTAGCAAGTGGCAGAGGAAGGCTGTAAGGGAAGGGTCTTTGGCTCCTAAGCACATGACCAAGCCCATATTGCCCCTCGACTGTCAATCAAGCTTCTTTTTTATTTATTTTTTTTAATTTATTTATTTATTAAAGATTTCTGTCTTTTCCCTGCTGCCGCCTCCCATTTCCCTCCTCCTCCCCCAATCAAGTCCCCCTCCCTCGTCAGCCCAAAGAGCAATCAGGGTTCCCTGCCCTGTGGGAAGTCCAAGGATCACCCACCTCCATCCTGAATATTAACCTTCATCAGGCGATGAAAGGAGACAGAGACAGAGACCCACATTGGAGCACTGGACAGAAATCTCAAGGTCCAAATCAGGAGCAGAAGGAGAGAGAGCACGAGCAAGGAACTCAGGGCCATGAGGGGTGCACCCACACACTGAGACAATGGGGATGTTCTATCGGGAACTCACCAAGGCCAGCTGGCCTGGGTCTGAAAAAGCCTGGGATCAATGAAGCTTCTTGCGCAGTGTCTCTCAACCTTCCTAATGCTGAAGTCCTTTAATCCACTTCCTCATGTTGTGATGACCCCCAACCATAAAATTGTTTTTGTTGCTACTTCATATCTATGATTTGGCTACTGTTCTGAATCTTAATACAACTACCTGATATGCAGGATATCTGATATGTAACCCCTGTGGGGGTCATGACCCACCAATTGAGAAACGCCATTCTTGGGTCTCCCATATATCCTAATACTTGGAATATCTGCTTTTGATATCCTGAAATGTTTATTTTATTATCTCACCCCACTCTCTGTTGATATACATGGTACTGATTCGTGACCCCATCTATCAGTGTTGGGCCTTTGGTTTCTGATGTCTTTTCCTAATATTGGTTAGATGGCATCATGTCACTTTTGGCTATGTGGGACAGAGACTGAAGCCAACAAACCTCACTCCAGAGAACCTTTGCTCTGTCTCTCCTCAGCTAAAACAGAGAACTATTTGCAGTGATGCCCCATTAAAGAAGCGTAATATACCTAAAGGGATTGAACCATTTCCTAGCTTTGAATGATCAGACCATTTGGAAAGCTGTTCTTACAGGTTCAGTCAGAGATGGAGAAGAGAGCCCATTATATCCATATATCCATCATAGCGTCCTCATATGCAGGATAATTCTTCAAACATATTATACTTCAAATATTACTGTATGGGTCAATCCTGTTTCTAATGGCTATTTTCAATATCCTGTTTCTTCTAAGAATTTTTACTTATGTAATCACTGTAGTGGCCATATCTTATGGAATATTTGGAGGCCTTGTGAAGAATCTGACATGTCTAATAAGGTGTGTGTCCCTAAAAAATGAGAGTGAATTAAGGGATCAAGGTCAGGCCAAAATGAAGTGTTATTAGAAAAGGCCTTGAACTAGAATGGCTTGTCATCAACCACCTAGGCAATGTATCAGTTCCTCCAATAGCAATGGAGCAAGCTGTAAATTACATACCCGACAGTACACTGTTGCTGGAGGTTATATTCACCCCTCCACCTACCCCAACACCTCTCTCTCTCTCTCTCTCTCTCTCTCTCTCTCTCTCTCTCTCTCACACACACACACACACACACACACACACACACGTGCAATTCCTCAAATCATCCTAATTTTCCAGCTCACAGGTCAGTTTACCGATCTGGAACCTCGCACTGACACTCGTCCACACTCTGAAACTGGCACGTTCTATACACAGATGTTGTCAACAAAACCAACGTGTCTCAGCCCAGGAGGAAAGTGTTACCATGACTAACAGCTGCAAGTAGGGGTGGGGAGCACAATCCATTCATAACTCCTCCAGAGTACCTCCCAAAATCTGCCTGCCTGCCACACTCAGCTGTGGTCCCATTGCTTGTGTGGGCTGCTTGCTGCATAGTTTTCACAAATCTACGTGCATCACCATACACAATGCAGCATCAAGACCAAGGCTGAGGCTAAGGGAGGCTCTGCCTGAAGACTTGGCCTCAGCTTCCAGGTTATCTCACCATTCAGCTGCTCCAGCATTGACGGTGGTGTGGGTGAAGGTCCTTCATCGTGTAGTTTTCAGTGACAGGACAGTTCATGTAAGACCTGAGAGTCTGGAAGGGTAGTTGTTTTCACTGGAGGTGTGAGGAAGCCCAGAGATGCAGACACTGGGTCTGCTGGATGGAAGAGCCTCCAAAGGAAGTCAACATTAGTGTGGCTAGAGATGGTTAGATGGCTGCAGGCTTTGGCTTTTCTAGGTTGTGTTTCACGTGCCTTGCGCACTGTCCTGGATTGAGTATCCATCCCTACCCTACATGATTCAAGTTCACCTAGCACTTGAGAATGTTATTTTATGGGGAAATACTCTTTGCTATATAATCAGGCAAGGGAAATAAGTCCCTACTGGATTAGATTAAGCCACAACCAGTGACTGGTATCTTCCCACACAATCTATGATCACAGAGACCCAGGAAAGAAGGTCATGTGACAGTGAAGGCCAGGGCAGAGCCTGGAGTGATGATGTTACAAACCTCAGAATGCTCAGCAGCATCTTCAGGTTGAAAAGGCAAGGAAGGATCTTCTAGAAACTTCAGAGGAAACGTGGTTATACAGTCTTTCTTTGCTGGCACAAAGTACCGAGAAGAACACAGTTTACAAGGAAGAACGATTTATCGTGGCTCACACGTTCAGAGACTTAGGCTTGTGCTCAGCTGGCTCTCTTGTTTCTGAGATGTAGGGAGGCAAAACAACATGGAGAGCAAAGCTGTTCAACCTGTGGCAGCCAGAAAGTGAGAAAGAAAGATGTAGCAAGATTGGTGATGAGTAGATGGATAGACAGACAGACAGATAAATGGGTGCTATACTCCCCAAACACCCTCAGTTGCTTATTTCCTCTAACTAGGCCCCGCCTAGTTATATTTCTATAACTTCCTACCCTAGTTTACTTTTCTATTGTTGTGATAAAACACCATTACTAAAAGTAGTTTAGAGGAGGGAAGGGTTTATTTGGCTTACAAGTTAGGATCCAACGTCAAAACAGCCAAGGCAGGAACTCAGGCAGGAGCTTGAAGCAGAAACTAGGGATGAACACTGCTTCCAGTTGGATCAGCCATATTTCTTCTACAGCTCAGACCCACATACTTAGGGATGGCCCTGCCCACAGTGGGCTGAGCTCTCCTACGTCACTTAGCTATGAACCAAATGCCCACAGACATGGCTACAGCCCAGACTTATCTAGACAATTCTTCACTTTGGGTTTCTTCTTCCCAAGTAACTCTGGGTTGTGTCATGACAGCTAAGGCTAATTATGACACCTCCCAGTAGCACTATTATATTATTAATCCATCAATGGATTAATTAAACTTCTCCTGGTACTGCTACCCATCAGTGATTGGATGGACCAGCTGGGACCAAATTTCCAGCACATGGGTCTTTCAGGGGGACACTTCAGATCCAAAAGGTAAAATTATCTCCAAAACCCAGAGAATAAGTATCCGCTGTTTTAAACTGCTGTGTCTGTGGTACTTGGTGCCCATGGGAAACAAACACAAGCAGATGTATTCAGCACAGAGAAATATGTGTAGCCAGAAGTGACCACCCCTGTGCTCAGAATAGAGAAGCAGAACCGCCCAAAACTTCCAGAAGTTTTCATTCTGTTGTGTGTGGCCGACTTCCATGGGGTCTATCAGTCGAGATGGCGTTGCCTGGCAGCACCTCTAGGAAATGCCTCACCCAGCTACAGGTTCAGGCATCTAGCTCCCCAATTAAGAACCTGAAGAATTCCTGTTTCTCTGGGTGGCTTCCATTGCTACAGCAAATTCCAAGAATGGAATTGCATCTTTCAAGAAAATAATAACTTTTCTATTTCCTCATTAAAGAACCCTCATTTCTTTATAGGTGGGGATGACGGTCTGTATTCATATTAATTTTCTGATCCACAGCTATAAACAAGGACAAAAAGAATCAATACGAAATTTGTTTCTAAGCTGCCTAAATTATTTTTGTTGTCAGCTAGGAAAGGCTTATTTTATACACTTTTATGAACAGACTAAGAAGTTCCTATCTTGTTGCCCCCTCAAGTTTTTACAAGTTTACAATAATAGGTGCAGTCTATTATCTTGTTCACCTGAAGAATATTTGTTGAATATATGCTAAATATATATTTATATATTCTCAGATTATCTCAACAAGTATACAGTGTACTGTATGTCAGTACAGCAGAAATTGATCCTGGGCACAGAGGCTGGGGACTTGCTTTTCAGTGATATTCCCTTTTTAGGATTGACATGAATGAAGCATTTAGGATAAGTGAATACATAGTATTGTGCCCTCTTTAGAAGAGGACATGAAGTATTCTGAATACATAAGCACATAAAACTTCAATTTCCTTTTTAATAATTGCGTCCCTAGTCCTTCCTCCTGCCTTCTGGCTCTTACATCGTCCCAGCCCCCTCTCCCACGGGATTTCCTGAGCAGTTTTAGTGACTTGTTAAAGGGCAACCCTGTATCCATTGCTTACTTTTCTATATTTTAGGCAGCCATGAGTGTCTGATTCCACCATTGTTAGTTTTTGCTGTGGATTTGAATAACAAACTCAGAATCACCAGGAATGTGTGGGTGTCACATTAAGAAGTCAAAGCATGTTCCCATGGTGTCATTAACCAAGACTACGTCCAGATTTGAATGATTTGCTTCACTCTCCCTGTGTCTTCCATCTTTGTGACTGTGTGTTATGTGTGCCTGCCTAAGGGCTGTCTTGCAGCTCTGTCCCTATGCCTGTCTCTGTCCTCATGAGTCTGTGCCTCAGCTGTGTTGCCCTCTCTTCTATTGAACAACACAGAAAGCATCACAGAGGAAGAAATGAGGGACACTTTACAGAAATCTTTGAGTTTTACAGGTCTTTAAGTCACTGACCCAAACTAAGCCCAGCTTACCCAAATAACCAACAGTATTACAAGCATCATTGTTTATCAAACAATAGCCATATGCTGCTTTTAGCATTTATGTTGTGTACTCATTTATAAGGCTATTTTTATCTAGTTTCTACTTCCAGAAAATAATTATCACAACAAGCATACATTACTCCTGGGTCGGGGTCACAGAAGAGTACATAACTTCCCGTTAAAGCTATGTATTAGCTTAGGTTGTAAAAGTTGACTACATAGGAAATCCAAGGCAAGTAAGGTTGGCTGTTACTATTCTCATAAAGGCAAGTTAAACAAACAGGTTGGGTCCACAGAAGGACAGCAGTCTTAAGTAACCTCAAGGTGTGTTATTGTTAACTCTGGCTATATGATCCAGCAAAAGTTCCAGTCTTAGACTATAAGAGATGTTTTTATCATAATGCATTGTCACAGTCTATAAAGACAAAGTTCCCTTTGGCTATGGGTAAAAGCATAGGTGTTTAAGACAGTGTGTGCTCTGTCAGTTTAGTCAACAGTCAGAAACCTACTCCTACATTGTCAGTGCTTTCTCTAAACAATTTTTAAAATGAATTCTTACTGAACACTTGTATACAGACTATCCAAACTATGGGGAGGACCATTTAAATGAAGCAAGAGCAGCCTTGCCCTTTGTAACATAAAATCTAGTCCAGTGAAGGAAATCATCCAAAAACTAATATTCACACAAATAATTATGAAATTACAAATTCTGAATCCTCCTAAAGGGAAAACTTTGGTAGTGTAACGAGCAATAACAAGAAGGACTAAGTAAGATTAGAATATCATGTAACTTGAGATCATCATAATAAGCAAACTAAACCAGCCTCAGAAAGACAAATACTGCATGATTTCTTTCATTCGTGAATCCTAGATTTTATGTAGATATATGAATCTCTCTTTATCTCCGTCTTCTTTCCTCCTCCCTCCTCTCTCTGATATACATACATACATACATACACACATACATACGTGTTTGTGTGTGTGTGTGTGTGTGTGTGTGTGTGTGTGTGTGTGTGTGTGTCTCGTCCAAGCACAGGGGAGACTGGAAAGGACGGAGCCTACAGAGAAAGAGAGGGGGACATAAAGGCCATCAGCATCCCTGGTGCTGTTCTTGGGTCTAGAGAAAAGTGAAGAATAAACTCAACAACCCTACAGAGTTTGGGGTTTACCACAAATCCAAAAGGAATCCCTCGAAGCATCCACAGAATAAGAGGAATGAGATCCCAGGTCAATGGTTAAAGGCCATTGGGAGATGTGGAGCAGAGGAGGATCTAATGCCCTTGGCAACATGTAGACTGTAAAACTGCTATGTGGTTACCTCAGTGAACAGTTCCAGTGTTTACTCTGATAGTGAAATGATGCCCATTGTAGCTCACAGCAATGATATATTCATACTGAAGGACCTTGAGCAAATTCAGGAACCAGAAGAGCAGTCTTTAGTTTGATTTTTGGAAGGGGTTCTTTGTTTTTACCACTAACTTTATTTTTTTAAAGATTTCTTTATTTGTATTTTATGTATATGGGTATTTTGTCTTCACGTATGTCTGTGCATCTCATGCATGCGCCTGGTGCCCACAAAAGACCGAAGAGCACACTGGATGCCCTGGAACTGGAGTTAAAGCAGGCTATGAACTGCCATGTGCTTGTTAGGGGCCCAGGTCCTCTCCAGCCTCCTAACCTCTAGCTCTGGAAAAGGTAATAAACTGCATTTCTCCATGAAGACTAAGTGACATAGACCAAGTTCACCTTTGTGCCAACACTGAGAAACTTACAAGATCAGGACTATCAGGGCTAAAGAGGTGGCTCGGCAGATAAGAGCTCTTGCTCCTCTTCCAGGACACAAATTTGTTTCCAACCATCCATGTTGGGCAACACACAAGTACCTATAACTCCAGCTCCAGGGGATCCATTACCCTCTTTGCGCCTCTCTGGTTACTCACAAATGACACATACACACAGAGAGACACATTTTTTTAAATCAGGCTGTCCAATAAGACTAAAATGAACGTTGATATCAAGCTTTCATGCCGCATTAGTAGATGTGCATTCTGTAAGTAAACACAAGTTACCTCTTCAGCCAATCCACTTTAGGCAAAACTTTGAGAAATGAAATAGCGTCACCATCTCATCATTGTCCCCTATTCTATTCTGCAAAGGTCAGTATGAAAGCCAAATGCTGGGGAATCTTGAAGAATTGCTCTGGCATATCTTGATCAACCCATTCATTTGGTGGATAAGAAAAGCTCCAAGAGATAGAGGGATTCTTTCACATCCAAGAGTCATACCACACATGAATGACAAGTTCAGGACTAGAATCTAGGTTCCAGGACTTGATATCAATGATCATTTAAATAAAACACTAGAGAAGACAAGACAGACCAGCACAATGTGTACAGACGTTGTCCAAACCTCATAAATCACACATGCGTCTCTGGCTCCTCATCCAAAGTGAGAGGAGATAATATCTGGCTCTCCTCTCTATTTGATGAAGAATTAAGTGATTTAGGAAATCTGATATTTGGGGAGTGATTAAAGCCATAATCACTTTGTGACACAAAGATAACTGTCACAACCCAATAATGTGTATAATGGTTACTAAACCATAGTGTAAACCAATTAGCCTCACCATTAGGAGGAGGAAGCAGATGGCCAGCATCACTTCAAACTGGCTCGCAAAAGCAGAATCTCTTGACTGGAATGTGCTACAAAAGAGACTTCTTTGGATGCACACAAGGGGGTAACGAGAGGGGAAAAGGAATCTGATGCCCAAAAGCAAAACCTACACCCTTTCTTTAGTTATCTGAGCAAACTAAACTACCTGGAAAAGATCAAACAAACCCAAGTCTGGTGTGAAATGGGACTAGTTTGGTTTGTTGTTGTTGGGGGGGGAGGTTATTTTGTTTGTTTGTTTGTTTGTTTGTTTTTTGAGACAGTGTTTCTCTGTAGCTTTGGAGTCTGTCCTGGAACTAACTCTTGTAGACCAGGCTGGTCTCGAACTCACAGAGATCCACCTTCCTCTGCCTCCCGAGTGCTGGGATTAAAGGCGTGCGCCACCACGGCCCAACTGGGACTGATTTGTTTTATATGAGTCTCAGAGACAGCAGAGATCTACATTTGAGTTTTTAAAATTCATCTCAACTAATGTAACAAAAACCCAGAGTCAGTGGATCTCCCTAAATCAAGTTCCTGCGCATTTGAAACAAGATCTCCCTGACAAGCTAACAGTGAGGAGAAGACCAAGGAAGCGGGTGTGTTGTTGCCTGGTCCTGCATCTGTGCTTGGCTCTGATGTGCCTTTCCATCATTATTCACTCCCAGCACAATGTGGAAATGCTGAACTGTGGCTTTAGAAGACTCAGCCTACTGCCCCCTGGTCCATTTCCATTCTCCAGATTTGGGCTGAATTTCGTGTTCCCTTCTATGCTGTCTCTTTCCGCTCTTGACACCCTCAATTTCTAAGTCAAAGTTGCAGGCTCCTCCAGGAGCCTCTCCCTAAGTAGGAGGACTCTTGAATAAATGACAAACAGAGAGCCACCCTAAGAGGTCGTAGAGGAAGATCTAGACTAGGCCACTTCAGGAGCATCCAAGTGTAGAATGGCTAAGAAACTCCTGCAGAGATATGTCAATGCAATAGCTCCAGTCATTTGCAACTGGAACATGTGCACCTTGTGTTATTTGAAGGCATTATTAATAATGCTGACATTTCTTTCATACTTCCATTCGGAGTATGTGCATTGGCCTCCACATATACCATCTGAAGTCTCCCTCTCTTAAGAGACACAAAACATGGTGACAATCGTGGTACTGACCCCCACCCCTCACCTCAACCCCTCTGGTCAGAAACACAGAGCAAAGCAGTGGACTTCCTCCGCCCTCTTTGAGGCAGAAAAGTTGGAAAGGGTGGAAGGTTTTGGAATGGTGCTGTCTGCCATAATTTGAAGCTTAGAACCGTGTGTGGCATAAAGTCGTTCTTCAGCGTCGGTACAAGCCCTGGCTAAATCCCACTACTTAAAAAGGTACCCAGGGAGGGCACTCTGAAGCCTGCAGAGCCACAAAAGGGCTCTGCTCTGGATGGAGGGGTTCGCATTTGGGAAGAATTGGTGAGAGATGAGAACTATAGCGATAGTTCAAAGGCTGTGTTTCCTGAAACATTTTAATGTCCTCCCTCAGCTGGAATCATCTGTGTCCAAAATAACAAATGGCCAATACTTTTTTCTCCCTGAACCTTGGGAGGCTAGATTTTTTTTTTTTGAAGTAGATGGAAATTGGTGTGGAAATCACTAGAGAGGTCCAGAGAAGAATAAAATCAGCCACCCAAAGCTACCAGCAGCCCCTGGACCCCCTCTCAATTGCTATTTTCATGTCACAGAGGAATTTTTTTCCCTTCATTTTAAAACATTCTGAGATATTTTCATGGTGTTGTGGCTAACCATTTTTAGTCAGTTAAAAAATGCCTTCATCACCTCCCACCAGGAAACCCATGGAACACACTGTCGGAGATGCTGAAAAATTTCCCCCATTTTCTCCTTAAAAATATTAACGGTAAGCATTAAAAAGAAAGAAAATACATCTCATTTGGCGTTCAGGAAGTGTAGTTAGAAATTAACTGTTGCACCTGTCTCTGACCGAAGGCAGGGACAGAGCCGCAGTGAGTGGCAGGGTAGGTGCCAGGCTCTCCATCCCACGGAGTGGGTGCAAAGCAAGTGCCACCCTGCACAAGTGCCATAGGCTTTAGGTGGGATGGCTCAGACTGACAAAACTAAAAACTGCAGCTCTCAAACAGAAGGAGGTCTGGTGTCTGGTGGGTGAGAAAGAGGAAGAGAGAAGCAGACAGAGGTAAAGAGGAGCTGAGAACAGAAAACTCAGCTTAGCGTGAGGAAGGGAGCCAGCAAGCCTGCTGATTAGCAGTGGCGGAGGACAGTTCCTGTTTTGTCCCCTCTCAGCTTCCATCTCTTTCCAGAGATAAAACTCAGGGTTGCCTTCTTTCCATCCAGCCCCTCTCCAAGCTAAGGGCAGAGTGACTATGGCTGTAGGCGGAAGAGCATCACCAGGGCGGTCTCTGTGCTTCCTCCAAGCAGCTGACCACACGCATTTGACTTGGAGAAGCTTACAAAGTCCATCTGCAGTTAGGAGCAACTGTGAGTGGGTGGAAGGCACCATGCGTTGTTGTGCTGTGCTCTATATAAACCATGGCCAATGCCCGACGTCTAAAGGATGGCGACAAGACAAGAAGAAACTCCCAAGCTGTTGGGCACTGCAACTCTCCCCCATGGTGGGACAAAATGCAAATGATTGCAGCAGGAGATTTTTTTCCTCTTGCTAAAAGGAACAAGAAAATAAATGATGGGGTGGAGGGGCAATGAAAGCAAAATTGGGAGCAGAGGTTATTCTTTATGGAGAGAGTTCAGCATGTGCAAAGTTTCTACTCTAGCTTCCCTCACGTGCTCATAAATCTCCCCAAAAATTGTTAGAGAAAGGGGTTTGCTACCTGTAGGAGACTTCTAAACGTGAAGGCACTAACATGCACAGAAATTTGTGTTTCCTCTTTTACTTTCATACCCTGGAAAGATTTTTAATAAAGACACTCGATCAGTAATGGGCAGTGCCATGGGTAAACTTTCTTGGTTAAAGTCCTAACCACCACTCAAAATTCATAAGTTGATGTCTTGACCATGAGATGATGTAGAAGTGTCTTCTATCTATCTGTTGCTTTCATTGGTTAATTAATAAAGAAACTGTTTGGCCTGATAGGTCAGAACATAGGTGGGTGGAGTAGACAGAACAGAACGCTGGGAAGAAAGGAAGTGAGTCAGAGGCCATGATCCTCCGATTGGAGACAGACACAGGTCAGGATCTTTCCCAGTAAGCCACCACCTAGTGGTGCTACACAGATTATTAAATATGGATAAGAGCAAGATGTGAGAATTAGCCAATAAGAGGCTGAAACTAATGGGCCAGGCAGTGTTTAAATGAATACAGTTTCCGTGTAATTATTTTGGGTAAAGCTAGCCAGTGGCCAGGCGGTGGGAAGTGGCCTGCAGCTCCTTCTACAATGAGACCACTTACTGTCACCATATTTGGAAACTAGGCACATGCAGTTATCACCAGGGGAGTTGACATCTATCATGAAGGATCAGGTCACAATCCAACATTAGTGTCATCCTTATGAACCAAAAGACAGTGAAGGAGTGTGTGTGTGGGGGGGGAGAATGTGTGTGTGTTTGTCTGTGACAGGAGGGGAGAGAGAGAGAGAGAGAGAGAGAGAGAGAGAGAGAGAGAGAGAGAGAGAGGAGAGAGAGAGAGAAAATACACAGTGAAGACACATCGGGAGATGTCCAAAGATTCCATTGGAAGAGAGTCTTCACAGCCTACAGAAGAAACCAGTCCTGCCGTCTGTTACCTTAATTTCAGACTTGTGGCCTCCAGAGTTGTGAGACAATAAATTTGTTGTTTAAATCCCCCAATGTGTAATAACTTTTTTGGCACCTCTAGCAAATGAATACAAGCACTTTCTTTGGAACAAGTTAGCATTGTATGATATGTTTTTTAAAAAAATAATTAAAGCTAATGTCCACTGAGCTGGTTCTGTGTAACAGAGTCCAACACACCTTCTTCCCAATCATCACAGTTTCCATCATGTGTGCAGGAGTAGCTGCACATGTATGTTTGGATGAGAATCCAAAAAGAGGCCAGAGGTCACCCTCAAGAATCATTCTTCACCTTTTCTTCAAGTCAAGATCTCGTGCTTCTGGAACTCTGCATGTAAGCTAGTCTGCATTCCCAACACTGGGAATGTCTGTGCCACCTTGCCCAGAGAACTCTACAGGGTGAAGTCAAGCATTTAACAACTGAGCTGTCTATCTCTCCTGTTCTACATGGTCCCTATCTTTATTTGTATCAAGATGGGATGTCTAGAGCTATAGCTGTCATCTTTATCCATGAGTGGAGACAAAACTGGGATATAAAACCAACATACTGAGTTTATCAGATCTGAAAGAAAAAGTATGGAGCCAACATCAGAATGATAGGCTAGCCACTGCATTTAACCGACCATAGGAACTTCTCTTGTGAGATGTTCCTTAAAATATCGTCGTATCATTAAGCCATGTTTGATTAGAAGTTTTGTGACTTGCAGTCAGTGAGATACTAATCGACACGTTCACTTCCTATTAATGTCTGCCGTTGTTTCTGAACAACTTCCTCAGAAAGTAAAGCTGTATCACTTTCAGTTTTGCATTTGTAGATCTAGCCAAGGGGACAGACATATGGAGGTAAAACTTCAACCAGTGTTTGTTGGATAAGCAAATAGGTGAATCTCTCTCTAACTGATACCAGTGACATTTAACAGATGGAGAGACGACAACTCCATGAGCTGGAAAGATTTGCTGAAGATCACACAGTGAGTCAGTGGAGCGATGGAGCTCCTGGTCACATCTCCGCACTACACGGCCTTCTGCACTCCTTGATGAAGTGCACTTCTCATTTTTAAATAAGCATATACATATAAATTTTTTGGTTTTGTTGTTTTGTTTTTTGAGACAGGGTTTTTCTGTGTAATAGCCCTGACTGTCTTGGAACTCTATTTATAGAGCAGACAAGCTTAGAACTCATAGAGATCCACCTACTTCTGTCTCCCGAGTGATGGGGTTAAAGCCATGCACAACCACTGCCCAGCTACATATCCATCTTGTGGAACAATGATCTTGTACCCTGTAAAGATTTGTCAGTTGTATTGCTTTAATAAAGTGCTGATTGGCCAGTAGCCAGGCAGGAAGTATAGGGGGAGCAATGAGAACAGGAAAATTCTGGGAAGAGGAAAGACTCAGTCTGCAATCGTCACCCAGATGCAGAGGAAGCAAGATGAGAATGCATTGCTGATAAAAGATACCAAGCCACGTGACTAACACAGACAAGAATTATGGGTTAATGTAGAATGTAAGAGTTAATAAGAAGCCTGAGCTAATAGACCAAACAGTTTATGATTAATGTAGACCTCTGTGTATTTCTTTGGGACTGAATTGTTGGGGGACTGGGCAGGACAGAAACCTCTGTCAACATACCTAAATATTATAAAATAATCAAATGCTGCAGAAACTAAGGATACTATAAGTTTAAATACTTTTATTTAATATTTATTTATTGTGCAAACATCTAAGATGACATAAAATGAAGAAGAAAAGATTACCTTCACTCATCATATTCATCTCCTTTAATTTTTTCTACAGATGACAATTAGCATGCATCTTTCTATCTTTCTATGCATGTACTTAATATATATATACACACACACACATTTTTACAAAATAGTTGCATAATCTTACATGTCATATGTTCTCATGTGACATAATATAAATTATTTCCTATGTCCTATAAATCTCTTTCTTTAGTTTTGTCCTGTGAAGCCATGTTATCAAAATTAAGACTGTTGAGGTGGTTCAGTGGGTGGAAACATCTGCCACCAAGTCTGATGGCCTAAATTAAATCCCTGTGATCTACAAAAGGAGAGAACAAACTCCTGAACTATGTCCTCTGGCCTCTGCCACCTTTGACTTTGGTTAAGAACAGAAGATTTTCATGACATTCTGACCATGCTTTCTGTGATGATCTAAACACGAATGCTCCCCATACACTCATGTATTTGAATTCATAGTCAACAGGAAATGACACTGAGAGGATTAGAAGGATTAAGAGGTGTGGCCTTGTAGGAAAAAGTGTGTTACTGGATTTGGGGTTTCAAAAGCCCATGCCAAGCCTGGAATCTCTCTCTCTCTCTCTGCCTGCGGATCAGCATGTAACTCTCAATGACTGCTCCACTGCCAAGCTCCCCACCATCAACTAAACCTCTGAAATAGCAAGCAATCTCCCAATTAAATATTTTCTTTTATAAGAGTTCCCTTGGTCATGGTAACTTTTCACAGCAATAGAACAATGACTAAGACATTTCCCTAATAGCTGCATCTGAAAACAAGTGGAAATGAGATTTCTGGATTCCCTTGCATAGCAACCAGGTATATGTGGAGATAGAAGGGGACCTTTCAACAAAGTGTTGATTTCATTGTTCCAACATGCCTTTAGAATAGAGTAGATAGGGAGCATTTTGCAAGGATTAAGGCAACAAATATATTGTCATTTTTAGATAAACAAAGAGTACAGTGGTTGGCTATTCCCCAGCACACTTTGCAACAATACTACTCCTGTACCTGTGAGTACTCTAAGCACATTTCCTTTTTGTCCAAAAGGAAATGGCAAGAAATTCTGCCATAGAATAAATGAACATAACTGGAGGTAACTTGAGGAGAAGGGATATGAAAAAGTATCTTTTATTATTAATTTTCATCTTTTTGTATTGTAAATGATCACTTATAACACAGGAGTATTTTTATAGTAGCCTGAGACTTTTAAAATATCCCCATGAGCAGGCTATAAACTGTGATCATCAATTTCTTCGTCATTATACTGATTAAGGAAATTATTTATCTACTATATTTTTCATCTCAGATATTTTTCAAATGTCATTTAAACCTCTTAAGCTTAAAAACCCTTGCCATCAGTCGGTCCTCACAGTAAATGTAAAACTCATGGCACAAACATTATGAGTAGTGCCTCTCAGGACAGAACTTGATTTGTTTGAAGGCAGGTGACATTATAAAGCATAGTCAGGATGTCAGAAGAGGGACTTGTGTGCTGCTTGATTTACTTAGCATCTTTGTCACTTTATAGATTGATATTTGATTGATGACAGCATTAATATAGAAAGTATGTTAATATTAGAACAGGCTTTAAGATTCGCTACCAGAGTATTCTCCCCCTCCTCAAATTGCTTTAATTTGGAATAAAATGCCTTGAGGATGCAATGCTTCTGAGACTCGCTAACCCACTTGATGTAAGCATTCTTTCAAAAAATAAAAAGTTAAATCAGTTTTATTGAAGTATTCTTCATATACAATAAAATGTGGCCATTTTAAGTATACATCTCAATAACTGTAGACAAATTTATATGCCCATGTAACTACCATCACAATCAAAGTATGAAACATTTTATTACCCCAAAAGTTCTCTTTAGTTCCAACTCCCACTCTCCCTTAGCCATAACCAACCAAGTATTAAACTATTTTTTTGGTCACCATAAATTTGGTTTTTCTTTTCTGGAGTTTTATATAAAGATATCTAGCCTGTTTTGGGCAACACAATCCTCTCAAGACTCACCCATATTACGAAATGTATCATCAGTAGGGTTTTCTTACGGTGAGGGGCTTTTAATAGTTTAGTAGGGTCTATACTATGTGTGCCTTTTTCAACTGTCAAAATACTTGATTTGTTTACATATGGAGGTTATTATAAATGAAACTACTTTAAATATTTGTCAGTAAGTCTTATGTGACCAGAATTTTTTTTGTTAGTTTGAGGAAGTGTCTTCCTAAGTAGCCTAGGCTGGCCTTGAACCTGTGATGCCCTCATATCAGCCCCACAAGTACTGGGGCTCAGGCAAGTTTCATCTTACTTACGATGAGTAAGTTTTGGCATGGGCACATGTTTCTATCTCTCCATACATAGAAATAGTGCAGCAAAATTACATTTTGAACCCAGAACGCTTCCTATTTTCATAAATTGCTTCACATTTTAAACACTTGTCTTTCTTTGGGGAAGTTGGGGAGTCTTTGGAGGATGGTTCTGGCTGATGAATACCAAGTTACTTGAGGCAGACTTTGAATGGTTCCAATTTTCTCTACTCTCAGTCTAGGTCATAGAGACAGACTCTGCTTCATCCCCTGCCATCAGGCCATGTCAGGTCATCTTCTTTTACCATGCCTTCCTTCTGGGGATGTACTGAACTCTAGCTTTGAAGCAATGAGTTCAAATAAGCTTTCTGTCCTCAAATTGTTTCTGTCAAGTAATTTGGTCACAGAGATACAAAAGCAATGAACACAGTGTGGTACAGCATGATCATAAATTTAATTTCATAAGAAACTTTAAAATTGTCTTAAAAAGAAGTTGAACAATTTTATATACCCATCAGCAGTGAACAGAATCCCAGTTATTTCATGTATATTTGCATATACTTGGTGTTGCCATATTTATTTTATTTTGGTCATTCTCAGGGCAGTGTAATGGTACCTAGTCATGGGCGACAATGAATGATTTTGAGCATCCTTTCATGTTCTTATTTATTGTGCGTATACCTTGCTAAGTGTTCCTATCTTTATTCTTTAAAGAATAGGCATAGTCAAATATGTCAACTATATTTTATACATTATAATTTTTTTCGTTATGTTGAATCTTGTCTTTTCTTTTTTTATCATTGTCATTTGCAAGCTAATGTGTGTGCATTTGGAGGAAAAAGATTTTTCCTTCATTTTTTTTAAAAAATATAATGTCTATCTCTTTGTTTCTTCCACAGCTTCAAACTTGGAACACAGTTTTCTGAGCACAAAAGTCAACCCCATAGTGAGTCTTCATTTTATTGACAAGCCAAAAAGAGGGAGGAAACACATTAGCTCTAAATTTAAAGCTCTTTTAAACATTGACATTCTGATCCCTTCAAGTAAATTATGCAAATGTTTAAAAACAGGTCATGAGGTAAAAAGCATATTAGAAAAAAATTGTTTTTCCCATTTTATAGGTAAATAATCTGAGGGGTCAAAAAAAAAAAAAAAAACAAACCACTAAGACTGTGGCCTGAGGCAATGAAAATGGCCAGGGCAGGGAAGGAAACACGTGCGACTAATTGCTCACAGTGATGGGTCTAATCCAAGCCCTTTGGGGGCCATGCCTAGGGCTCAAGCCCACTGAGCTAAATGATTACAGCAAGGCGGGGGCCTGAAGGGATCAACCCAGGTCTGCTGCCAGGGATTCTCTACATTTCTTTTTGCTTCTTTTTTTAATCTGCTCTCCCTTCCTGACTTCTTTGTCTTTTTATGTGTGTCTTCATCCAGGTGTGTTTGATTTGCAGTCCTTTCTCTCTCCATTTCCTCCTTCCTCTTCCTCCTGTTCCTCCTCCCCCTCTTCCCCTCCGTTTCTTTCATTACTAACTGAAGTTGATTTTCATGTGGTGCAGGTAAGGTAGAGTTGCTTAGGTCTGTACAGTCTCTTGACTGTGGGAGAACGAAAAGCAAAGACCAGCATTCACTTCAGTACTGGAGGTCCTGGTCAAGGTTGAGGTTTTGGCTATAGAGTGGTGTCCACAGCTGAAAATATCCCGCTCATGTCAGGGAAACTCATATTGTTCTCAATATTTTTCTATTGTATTTAATTTACTAGGAATGATTATTCTGTTACTACTAAAACCTCCATAAGACAGCAGCTGCCTTAGTAGATCTAAAGTACTGACTCATAAAAATCACATAAAAATATGCGCATCCTGTTTCTAAAGTAGATGAAGTGCCAAAGCCTTAGGGCAGCTGCGAGAACCTGTAAGAGAGGTCTGCCCTCCGCCCCACTTTCCTGGACCACTCCTAGCTACTTGGGCTTCCTTTCATTGCTGTTTCCTGTTTGTTGTCCCACCAAGCTCCTCCCACATCAGGCAGTTCCGCCCCGGAAATCCTTTATTCTGTTCTTCCGCTGACTCCTCATCCTCCTCCTTCTTAGTTAGAACATCACAACCATTTCATTTACCAAAAGAAAAACAATGAACAGATGCTTGAAATAAACTCAAATATATAGAGCTTAAAACCCAATTTAGAAGAAACTAGCCTAAAACTAAGAAATAATATCCCTCACATTTTAACATTACTTCAAATCTTGTTTATATAAACACACATAAGCATCTACAAAATCTATCGTTGCATACAATAAAAGGCACCCATATTTTATATGGCTACAAATAAATTTACATACATACATGTAACTATATATTTCTGTACATTTATATATGTATCTGTTATATTTCATTTCATACATATACATATGTAAAAGTACATGTAGCCAAGTGTGGTATATGCACATGTTATCCCAGCACTCCAGAAAATGAGTCAGAAGATTGATAAATTTGAGGCCAGCATGGGGTACATGGTGAGTTCAAGACTTGTATGAGTGTGTGGCAATGAGAAAGGCTCTGTTTTTTAAAAAAAAGTATTTATGACTATGTTTTTTATACATATATTTTCACAGAAATGACATCTGGTCATTTAAAACTGCTTTAACATGGTATTATATTATATACTGTCTAAATGTCTTACATATGTTTCATTTTGTTGTAAAAACCTGGGCAAAATGGCCTAAGGGTATAGAGGTGGCACACATACCTCTATGGTAACCAACAGCTCTTTAATCCGACATAAGCCCCCCCCCCCCCTTAATAAGAGGTAGACAATGGCTGGTACAAGAAACCTAGCTAAGTATCAGTGGTAGTGAAGCCATGGTTTGGAGGAGAAGCAACAACCTCTAATTTACTAAACCAGCATAATGCCTAACTGCAGTTGTAAACATTTGCTCAATGCCCACAGACAAGGGTAGCAGTTTTATTGAGCTTTAGTATGCCTACACTAATCTGTAAATACTCTAAGTGTGTAAACATCACATTGGTATTTTGTATTTCAAATACCTATAAAACTTGGCCACACTCAAGACCATGAACTTACCTTGCTCTCCCTACAGTCCCCTCGGGTGCCTTTGCAAATCCATCTTCCTCCATTTCCCTGCCTCCTAGTGTTGTGGTTCAGCCACAGCATGGCTGACACTCCCGGGTTCTAGAGCCACGCATGCGCAGACAAACAAACCTACAGGCAGAAGTGCCTAATGGCCCTGGAGATCTTAAAGGACCCCACATGACTCATGTGTGCATGGTTACATCATCTATATATGACACTGCTGTGTGAATCCTTGCACACGTGTGTGAGCTCCGTCATCTGCAAATGACATAAGCCACGTCATCCCCCTGTGCGACTGTGCTAGGCAGCCTTTAAAAGCTGGAAGTGCCATCTTCCTCTCTCTCTCTGCATACTGACCTCACCAGGCCTGTACACTCCCCAATAAACTCCTAAGCGGGTTTGTTGCTTATTTTGTGTTTCCTTCTTACTCCTGCCAGGTAATTTCACTGGTGCTGTGAGACTGAAGAGCGCAGGCGAGTTTGGGAGCAGGCCAGACTACATGCAGATGAGGTTCACCAAACTCATGCAACATACCCACTGGGGGCAGAGGAAGTCCCTGAGCAGGAACAACACTGCGATTATAACACCCCAGGTGGAATTTTAGATAGGGACCGGTTTTTGACTTTCCTTCTGGCAGGTCTGGCCCTCAAGCCAGTAAACTATACTAAGCTCTCAAAGGTTAATCAGGATATGAAGGAAAATCCTTCTGCATTTTTGGAACACCTCACTAAAACTCTGTTACAATTTACTGACTTAGATCCAGAAACATGGAAGGCAGACAGTTACTCATGACTCATTCTTTTTCTCAGTGCTACCCTGACATTAAGGCTGAATTTAGACATTTGGAGAAAGGCCTTTGACCCCACTGGCAGAAGTCTTAGAGTTGGCTTTTAAGGTGTATCATGCAAAGAATGACAAAGCCCATAACCATCACTGTCACGTGCTAGCCACAACCCCCTGACCACTGAAGTGACAGACTGCCCGATCTGTGCTGTCTGTGCTGCTCCCTTGCTTCCTGGGGCTCGAGAACCACGAGGCCTATGTTTCAAATGTGGTAGAACTGGTCACTGAGCCCGAGCATGCCTTAATCCTCACCTTGGTCCTGCGAGATCTTCTCCAAGATGCCATAGGGAAGGACAATGGGAGGTGGATTGTCCTCATGCACATCATGGCATGGAGACATCAAACTCAGAAAATGGTTAGATGTAGAGTGCTTTTGTTTGATGCCCAGTAGTGTGAGAAAAAACCCAAGCTATTTTCTTAAATGTTATTTTGCAGGTAAAACATTTCCAACCACCATATTAGCAGACCCTAATCCCCAACAGTACTGCCTGACCTTCCACCAGATCTCAGCCTTTAAAAGAGAGTTTTTCTAGGACTTTAGGATTATGTTAATCAACCTTCCCATTTTGTTGAAATCACATGATTATTACAATTAGTAAATGAATGGTGTGATTTTGTTAGACTAGAATTCTTACCTATTTATCTTTAAAATACTCTAGATAAAGTATATTTTATATGCATATGAAGTTTTATACTTTTTCAAAAATTCTTACATGTATTTTAATAAAATATTCACAAATGCAGAGATATATAAAACTGTATGATGTTTTTCTAAAGCACCCTATGTATGCTGTGCATTTATTTCCTGTCTGTCTCCATCAGAATATAAGTTTCATAAGAGGGGGACTTTTTGTTGCTGCTGTCTATTATATTTACTGCTTAACAGGTGTTTATTAAACAAATAATCAAATGTATTAAAGAAGTATCTGAACCATGAGTGTGCTAGAAGCTACTGAAGCCTAGACAGGAAGGACACCAACCTTCAAGAGCGAAAGCTTCTGCAAAGATCATAAAAAAAAATCATAGAAATAATTATCAAACGATAATAGCTATACAATTGTGTGCCATTTCAATGAAAAGCAAGAGTTGAGAAATCTAAACTTAAAGCTCAGAAAGGACTAACTTTCAAAACACTACATACCTGGCTGAGATTTGATAGAAGATAGATGCACAGAACTAAATATAAAGAATAATGAGCTGGACCCAGTGGCACACACCTGAAATCCTAACTAGTCAAGAGGCGTAGACAGACAGATCATAAGTTCAAGCCTAGCTGGGCTACAGGAAGTTCAAGGGTAGCTGAGCAAACTTAGCAAGATCTAGTTTCAAAAGAATCCAAGCAAAAAAGAAGGGAGAGGGGGCTGGGGTGTTGCTCAGTGGTAGAGTGCTTGTCTCTTAATGTGTGAGACCCAGGATTCAGTATCCAGTACCATACCTGCAAAAGAATAATGGTTCCTGGAAGCTATGATTAAGCAGGAAAAAATTTAGAGAAGAGAGTATTGTGAGCCCTTCTCAAGCAAAGTCGATTGCTGAAAAGAATTCGGCAGGTGATGAATAACAAAAATTTTAAGGTGTAAAAATAGAAATGGTATGGAAGAAGAAATAGCCATGAACACTATTTAGAGAAAAGATATACATATCATGTTATATGCATAGCATAGGAGCATGACTAAATGCTAACTCCCTCATGGACAGCAAACAGTTACCAAGCTCTGCTGAAAACAAAAAAGTTAGGAGAGCTGTTTTCCTATTGAATTTTAAGAAATATCTATATATTCTTGACGAAGCCTTTTTTAAATCAAATATCTGATTTGTATATATTTTCTCCAGGTCTGGTCTTAAAACAATTCAACAAGCACCTACAGGTATGATAAACAGATTGTGCACATAGATGCAGTGGAATAGTGTGAGAGAAGAACAAATAAACGGACCTTTGCCATAACACAAGACAGACATGCTAATTGAATAAGCCAGGCCAGAAAACCAAGAAAGAGCACAACCTGCAATTTAACCATGCAAAACTCTGGGAAACATGAACTGATCCATCAGAAACCGCATGTGCTTGATGGGTAGGTGAAATTACATTGGCACGAGTGAGAAGAAACACGGAACATGCAACAAACCCGCTTAGGAGTTTATTAGGGGAGGGGGTGTACAGGCCTGGTGAGGTTGGTGTGCAGAGAGAGCCGAAGATGGTGCATCCAGCTTTTAAAGGCTGCCTAGCGCATGCACACAGAGGGATCATGTGACTATGCCATACACAGATGATGGAGATCATGCTTGTGCACAAGGGCTCACACAGCAGTGCCATACGTAGATGATGCAACCATGTGGCATGTGGGTCATGTGGGGTCCTTTAAGATCCCTGGGACCATTAGGCACTTCTGCCTGAGGGTTTGTCCACACATGCGTGGCCCTGGAACCCGGCTGTGCCTGGACATAAGCCATGCTTTTTACATTTAACAGTCCCATCACAGGCTAGTGTTAGAGGCAGCTGACGAATTTACAGGCTCTCAGGCGTCCGCCATTATAGCGGCTCTGAGACTCCCATGTGAGACCACAAGCTTAGGCGGGTATAGCGACGTGGGTTCTTATTACCCTTGTTTATTTATTTTAAATCTTGTAACAATAAAATTGGGAGAATTCTTAAATCCTCTCCTCTGTTAAAAGTCATAGATTTATCCATATAGGCTCCTTGGCTCTTGGGTCAAACAGCCTCTAGGCATTTCTGTTGACTGGCTCTGTGTGCTGACTGTGGGAGGTATAGCCCTGTAAGCTTTCCTGTCTGCCATTTCTGGCTCCACCACACCGGGTGGGTCAGACTTAGCTGGCTACAGCGTGTGTAGTGGACTGCCACAATCTCAACAGTAACCTAGGCTATTGCTAGGCTAAACCCCACCTTCCCTTCACTCTTCCCTTGGGTTCAGCAGCAATAGAGGCTGAGGCTAGGTGTCCATAGCACCTCTGCTTACAGGACAAAGGCGAGACCTTATTTTGGCCTCTTCAAGTCCCGGAAAGGCAGTGGTAGATATGCTGCCACCGTGGGGACAAAATATAATATTTACAAACCCTAAATACCTCTGCCTTTGTTTCTGCTCCACTTCATAATAATTTGATGTCCCAGAGTGTTAGAGCAATTGACTGTTTGAGTTGTCCTTTGTATCATGTTAATAACAACGTCTTTTGTTACTTTCTCCCCACTCCCCACCATTACATTGGCTATAAAAACTATGGAAAAATAAACGCAGATGATTTTCAGTAATCACTGGAATACCCTCCAGGTATTATTCTATGCTTTTTGTCTTGTTTTTTTATGTGTCTCTGTATTCTTTACTTATATTTCTAGATTCCCATGCCCCTACCCTGGCAAGAGGTATTTTTGTCGAGATTGGTCCTTGACAGGAAAAGATATTCCATTTTCTTCTTCATTTATTTCAGAATGGGAAGAATCTATTTATGCACGTGTGTGTGCATGCACATGTGTGCATGCATGTGTGTGTGCATGTGTGTGTGATGTCAAGTTTCTTCCTTAATTGTTGTGCACCTTATATTTTAAGACAGGGTCTCTCACTGAACCTGGAGCTTGATGCTAGGCTGGTTGGCCAGGAAGCCTCCTCAGCACCAGGCTTGGCACATCCTGCCAAATCTGGTTTTGTTTTGATTGGTTTTCTTTTTGTATATTTATTTGTTCGTTTTGTCCTTTTGTTTTTTGTCTTTTTATTTTCAACATCCATGCTGAGCAGAGAACTCGAGTACTCATGGTTTCACATCCAACCCTTACTGGCTGTGCCATTTCCCCAGCCCCCTAATTCTCTTGATTAAAACCACTCATCGCCTATGTCCTGAACTCTCCAGGGTCCTGAAGGTGCCGTGTTGAGTGTAATAGATAAAGTTATTTTTTCTCCATGTCAGGTCTAACGTTTGAGAATGACAAAGCTTATACCACAGGAATGGGCTGACACTACTGTTGGAATTTGATTTGCTCACTTTTTAGTTCCTCCAGACTAAGCAACTCTAGACTATGTGAATTATGCTCACTGTGTTTTAAAAATGTGTGTCTACTACATTGCACATTCCAACCACTTCAAAAAGTTGAAGGAATGTTGTAGTATTCAGAAATTATGAACTGATTGAGCAAGCAAGTCACTCATGCCATTGACAACTTGATGAAACTCTGACACGTCTTTTGTTTTCTGTTTCACTTATTGTGAATGAAAGCATCAACTGGCATTTGTATCAGGAGTATGCTCATTCACCTTTCACACCCATTTCTTGGCATAGACAGAGGGCTCCTTCAATGACATCATAGAGAATCATTTGACCTAAGTTTGAATCCTTTCCCCTTACAGAATCATCATGCGTTCAGAATCAAATGGCAGATGTTTTACATCACATGTTGACTTGTAATTGAACATTTTCTCAAGTGACCATCTTGTTCCTGCCCAAAGGTGAGCCACAACAGAATTGCACTGTTGTGTAAATAAGCAACACCAAGCAAGGCAGTTAATGTACGGTAGAACTCATGGGAGGACTGGTCTACATGGATCCACTCCGTATCCTCTGGAACTCTTTATTCCTAGGCTTCTGAATATAAGGTACATCACACTGATGGGTCTCACCTCCTCTGTCTGCCCACAGCTACTGATGGGCAAAGCATCCGGCTACCTCTGGTGATCCTGTCACATTCCAAGCAGTTTGCTTTGTAAGGAGCCAAGAGCCCACCTTTATTAACCTAAAGTTCAGACCACTGGCTGATTGTTTTCTTATATACATAGAAATGTTAAATAAAAGGTCAAGACAACATCTTCCTTTTTGCTGGATTATCGAGCTTCTACACCTGAACATTTTTATTTGTGAGCTTAAGGCAGTCCTCAAAGCTCCCCATCAACGGACAATGAAGCTGACATTTTTCTGGCAGTCTTAGAATGTAGTTCCTTTGAGGAAATGCCTCCACTTTAGTGCAGGGGTCTCCAGCATGGACAGATGTGTGGCTTTCTGAAATGTTTTACTTCCATTGTAAGGTAAGTAGGACACTCATGTGTCACTGCTTGTTCATGCTGGGAGTGGGGGATTCAGGCTGGTGGTGCAGTTCCTTCCAGAGAGAGGGTAGACTGGTTGAGAAGGTGTAGACTTCTCTTTCAGGGTCCTCAAACTATTCTGGCATCCAGTGCTGAGCATTAGACACCTAAGATTCATGGTGTTATAGATTAAATAGTAAACTTTTGCTGGAAGTTCCAAATGCCAAAGCTTTCAATGCATTATTCTATTAAACATAAGCATATCTCAGAAATTCATTACTAACCTGAACATGCTAAGCACTAAGGGTAATAGCCTATAGTTCGTGATCCTAGAAAGGAAAACATATAGATCTTCCTGGAAATTAAAAGCAGACAAGATCGCCAGGAAAAACTTGGGAGCATGGGGATGGAGGTAGGGTGGGGGAAGGGGAGAGGGGGAGAGAGACGGGGAGAGAGAGGGGCACAGGGGAGGGTTGGGGAGAGCTTGGGGGAGTAGGATGGCTGTGATGGAGGAAAGCAGGGAAGGAGATATCTTAATGAAGGGAGCCATTTTGGGGTTGGCAAGAGGCTTGGCTCTGGAGGGGTTCCCAGGAATCCACGGGAATGACCCCAGCTAGGACCCTGGGCAGTAGAGGAGAAGGTGCTTGAACTGGCCTTGTCCTGTAGTCAGACTGATGACTATCTTGAATATCACTATAGAACCTTCGTCTGGCTACGGATGGAGATAGAGATAGCGACCTACATTGGAGCACTGGACTGAGTTCCCAAGTTTCACTTGAAGAGCGAAAGGAGGGAGAATATCAGCAAGGAAGTCAGGACCACAAGGGGTTGGTTCTTCCACAGAGACAATGTGCCTGAGCTAATGGAAGCTCACCAAATCCAGCTGGAATGGGACTGAATGAGCATGAGATCAAACTGGACCCTCTGAATGTGGCTGACAATGGGGGCTGACTGAGAAGC